>NW_026527752.1:23051-64408 GCF_017976375.1 Cuculus canorus | reverse complement strand
CGCCGCCGGCACGCGCGGCATTGCGTCGTACAGCGACGAAACGTAGGTGATGATGGACTTCTCGTCCGGCTGAGGAACGTCCACGTCTGCGGGGGCAGCGGCGGCGGCGTCAGCGGGGACAGCGCGGCACGGGGGGGGGCACGGGATAGGGGGGGACACAATAGGGGGGACACAATGGGGGGGGACACGGGATAGGGGGGGACAGGATAGGGGGGGACACAATAGGGGGGGACACAAAAGAGGGGGACACGGGATGGGGGGGACACGGGATAGGGGGAACACAAAAGAGGGGGACACGGGATGGGGGGAACACGGGATGGGGGAGGACACAAAAGAGGGGGACACAGGATGGGGGGAACATGGGATAGAGGACATGGGATGGGGGGACACAAAAGAGGGGGACATGGGATGGGGGGGACACAGGATGGGGGGGACACAAAAGAGGGAGGAACATGGGATGGGGGACAGGATAGAGGGGGACACAGAATGGGGGGGAACATGGGATGGAAGGACACGGGGGGGGACACGGGATGGGGGGGACATGGGATTGGGGGGACACGGGATAGGGGGGGGACGGGATGGGGGGGGGGGGACACCGGAGCACGGGGGGGGGGACAGGATAGGGGGGGACACAAAAGAGGGGGACACAGGATGGGGGGAACATGGGATCAGGGTGACATGGGAGGGAGGAACACAAAAGAGGGAGGAACATGGGATGGGGAGAGGATAGAGGGGGACACAGAATGGGGGGGAACACGGGATGGAGGGACACGGGAGGGGGGACACAAAAGAGGGGGGACATGGGATGGGGGGGACATGGGATAGGGGGGACACGGGATAGGGGGGACACGGGAAAGGGGGGACTCGGGAGAGGGGGGGACATGGGATGTGGGACATGGGATGGGGGGGACATGGGATGGGGGGGGACATGGGATGCGGGGACACAAAAGAGGGGGACACGGGATGGGGGAACACGGGATGGGGGAACACGGGGTGGGGTTGAGGATAGAGGGGGACACGGGGTGGGGGACACAATAAAGGGGGACACAGGATGGGGTTGAGGATAGAGGGGGACGTGGGGTGGGGGGACACGGGGTGGGGGGACACGGGGTGGGGGCCGCGGGGTCCGTGCCGGCGGTGTCACCTTCGGGGTCGAGCAGGCGCGTCACCCCCAGGTCGCGCTCGGCGGCGGCGAACGCCTGCTCCAGGTTCTCCAGGTTACTCTGCCGCAGCACTCGGCTCATGTCGATCAGCGCCGGCCTGCGGGACACCCCCGTCACCGCCACCAGGGCCACCACCACCGGGGCCACCGGGGCCACCACCGGGGCCACCACCGGGACCACCCCCGTCAGGGCCACCACCGCCACCGCCACCGGGGCCACCACCACCGGGGCCACCCCCGTCACACCCACCGCCGCCACCGCCGGGACCACCGGGGTCACCACCACCGCGGCCACCGCTGGGACCACCACCAGGGCCACCACCAGGAACCACCACCACGGCCACCACTGGGACCTCATGGTGGCCACTCCCCACCAGGAACCACCGGGGCCATTATAGGGACCACCACTGTGGCCACTCTGGCACCAAAGACCCACCATGGCCACAATAGGGACCACCATGGTGGCCACTCTCCACCAGGACCCACCGTGGCCGGGACAGGGACATCGTGGTGGCCACATTGGCATCAAAGATCTATGGTGGCCGGGATAGGGACCACCATGGTGGCCACTCCCCACCAGAACCCACCATGGCCATTATAGGGACCACCATGGTGGCCACTCTCCACCAGGACCCACCATGGCCAGGATAGGGACCACCACAGTGGCCACTCCCCACCAGGGACGGCTCTGGTGGCCAAGATGGGGACTTCATGGTGGCCACTCTGGCACCAAAGACCCACCATGGCCAGGATAGGGACCACCATGGTGGCCACTCTCCACCAGGACCCACCGTGGCCAGGACGGGGACCTCATGGTGGCCACATTGGCATCAAAGATCCATGGTGGCCGGGATAGAGACCACCATGGTGGTCACTCTCCACCAGGGACGGCTCTGGTGGCCACAAAAGGGACCTCGTGGTGGCCACTCTCCACCAGGGCCCCCATGGCGGCCGGGGTTTGGCGCGGGGTTTGGCGCGGGGTTTGGCGCGGGGCGGCACAGGGCCTGCAGGGACTCATCGCCGCCCTCGCCCCCGTCCCGGCACGCCGCGGCACCAAAGCCGTCAGCAGCCGCGTCAGCCACGATGGCATCGGCACGGCCGGCACGGCACGGCACGCGCCAACACCGCGCCCAACGCCGCACCCAACGGCAGCCGGAAACGCCCACGGAGCGCAGAGCGGAGACCGGGAATGACGGAGACCGACGAGGAGAGGAGATGAAAGAGATGGAAGAGATGAAGGAGAGAAGGAGAGAAGGAGAGAAGGAGAGAAGGAGATGAAAGAGATGAAGGAGATGAAGGACATGAAAGGAGAGAAGGAGAGAAAGAGGAGAGAAGGAGGAGGAGATGAAGGAGATGAAGGAGGAGGAGACAAAGAAGGAGGAGAGAAGGAGATAAAAGAGATGAAGGAGGAGAGAAGAAGAGAAGGAGGAGAAGATGAAGGAGATGAAAGAGATGAAAGAAGAGGAGAGAAGGAGAGAAGGAGGAGAGAAAGAGGAGAGAAGGAGAAGAGAAGGAGGAGGAGATGAAGGAGATTAAGGAGGAGGAGAGAAGGAGATGAAAGAGATGAAGGAGACGAAGGAGATGAAAGAAGAGGAGAGAATGAGGAGAGAAAGAGAGAAAGAAAGGAGAAGGAGGAGGAGATGAAGGAGGAGGAGAGAAAGAAGGAGAGAAGAAGGAGATGAAAGAGATGAAAGAGATGAAGGAGATGAAGGAGATGAAAGAAGAGGAGAGAAGGAGAGAAGGAGGAGAGAAGGAGAAGAGAAGGAGATGAAGGAGATGAAAGAGATGAAGGAGACAAAAGAGATGAAAGAAGAGGAGAGAAGGAAGAGAGAAAGGAGGAGAGAAGGAGGAGAGAAAGAGGAGAGAAGGAGGAGAGAAGGAGGAGAGAAGGAGGAAGAGATGAAGGAGATTAAGGAGGAGAAGAGAAAGAAGGAGGAGAGAAGAAGATGAAAGAGACGAAGGAGACAAAGGAGATGAAAGAAGAAGAGAGAAGGAGGAGAGAAAGAGGAGAGAAAGAGGAGAGAAGGAGGAGAGAAGGAGATGAAGGAGATGAAAGAGATGGAGGAGAGAAGAAGGAGAGAAGGAGGAGGAGATGAAGGAGATTAAGGAAGAGAGAAAGAAGGAGGAGAGAAGATGAAAGAGATGATGGAGACGAAGGAGATGAAAGAAGAGGAGAGAAGGAGAGAAGGAGGAGAGAAAGAGAAGAGAAGGAGAAGAGAAGGAGAGAAGGAGATGAAAGAGATGAAGGAGGAGGAGAGAAGGAGATTAAGGAGGAGGAGAGAAAGAACTGGGAGAGAAGGAGATGAAAGAGATGAAGGAGACAAAGGAGATGAAAGAAGAGGAGAGAAGGAAGAGAGAAAGGAGGAGAGAAGGAGACAAAGGAGATGAAAGAGGAGAGAAGGAGATGAAAGAGATGAAGGGGATGAAGGAGGAGGAGAGAAGGAGAGAAGGAGGAGAGGAGAGAAAGAGGAGAGAAGGAGAGAAGGAGGAGGAGAGAAAGAAGGAGGAGAGAAGGAGAAGGAGAGAAGGAGATGAAAGAGATGAAGGAGATGGAGGAGAGAAGGAGGAGGAGAAGAAGGAGATGAAAGAAGAATAGAGAAGGAGGAGAGAAGGAGACAAAGGAGATGAAAGAGGAGAGAAGGAGAGAAGCAGAGAAGGAGATGAAGGAGATAAAAGAGGAAAGAGATGAAGGAGAGGAAATAGAGGAAAGGGGAAAGAAGAGGAGAAGGAGAGAAGGAGAGAAGGAGGTGAAAGAGGAAAGAGAGGAAAGAGGAAAAAAGGAGAGAAGATGATGAGGGAGATGAAAGAGATGAAAGGGGAGAAAAGGAGAGGAGAGGAGGAGAGAAGGAGAAGGAGAGAAGGAGGAGGAGAGAAAGGGATGATGGGGATGGAGATGGAGATGATGGAGCAGGAGATGAGATGGGATGAGGACAGAGATGGGGATGGGAATGAGGAGGGGATGGAAAGAGGGGATGGAAAGAGGGGATGGGATGGGAGGGGAGGGGTCTGGGACGGCGCTGGGCTCCGGCACCTACTTGTGCCGATGGATGATGGCGTTGAAGAGGCGTCCGTCGCGCCAACTGGTGGTGAAGTTGTCGCAGCGCAGCCCCTGGTAACCCTCCACCATGCGCTGCGACCACAGCAGCAGCTTCTCCTTGGCCGTCATGTCCTCCGACTGCCCCGAGACCTGGATGTCCGAGATCTGCCCCCGGCGACACGGCAACGATGGCACCGGCACCGCCCCCGGCAGCGCCATCATCTCCATCACCATCGCCACCGTATCACTGCTGCCACAACCTCCCACCACTGCACCACCATCATCACCATCTTCACCATCTTCATCACCACCATCTCCATCACCACCGTCATCACCATCACCATCATCACCATCTTCATCATCACCATCATCACCATCGTCATCATCACCATCTCCATCATCACTATCATCACCATCTTCACCACCACCATCTCCATCACCACCGTCATCACCACCATCATCACCATCTTCATCATCACCATCTCCATCACCACCATCACCATCACCACCATCACCATCGTCATCGTCATCATCACCATCTCCATTATCACCATCTTCATCATCACCATCATCACCATCATCATCACCACCATCTCCATCATCACTATCATCATTATCACCATCACCACCATCTCCATCACCATCTCCATCACCACCATCATCACCACTGTCATCACCACCATCATCACCATCATCATCACCATCATCATCATCATCATCACCACCGTCATCACAATCGTCATCACCACCTCCATCACCACATCTTTGCTTCCCCAACCTCCCACCATCACCACCACCACCGCCATTATCATCATCACCATCACCACTGTCACCATCTCCATCACCACCACCACGATCACCACCTCAGTGCTACTGCAACGTTCCCCCATCGTCACCACCATCATCACCATCGTCATCACCACCATTATCACCACCACCATCACCACTGTCATCACGATTGTCGTCATCACCACCAACATCACCACCATTGTCATCATCACCACCATCACCACTGTCATCACCACTGTCGTCACCACTGTCGTCACCACCACCACCATCTTCATCACCACCGCTGTTATCATCATCATCATCACCATTATCATCATTGTCATCACCACCATCTCCATCACCACCACCGTTATCATCATCACCACCGTCACCACCTCCACCACCACCACCGTTATCATCATCATTGTCATCAACACCACCACCATTATCATCATCGTCATCACCACCATCACCATCACCACTGCCATTATCATCATCATCACCACCGTCACCATCTTCATCACCACCGCCATCATCATCATCATCGTCACCACCATCACCATCTCCATCTCCATCACTGTTATCCTCATCATTGTCATCACCACCATCTCCATCTCCATCACCACCACTGTTATCATCGTCATCACCTCCATCTCCATCACCATCACCATCTCCATCACCACCACCATTATCATCATCATCATCATCTCCATCACCATCTCCATCACCGTTATCATCATCATCATCACCACCATCTCCATCACCACCACTGTTATTGTCATCACCACCATCTCCATCTCCATCACCACCACCATTATCATCATCATCGTCATCACCACCATCACCACCATTAACATCATCATCATCACCATCACCATCTCCATCTCCATCACCACTGCCATTAACATCATCATCATCATCTCCATCACCGTTATCATCATCATCATCATCACCACCATCTCCATCACCACCACCATTATCATCGTCATCACCACCATCACCACCATCACCATCATCATCACCTCCATCTCCATCACCACCACCATTATCATCATCATCGCCATCACCACAGTCACCATCTCCATCACCATCACCATCACCACCACCACCATCTCCATCTCCATCACCACCACCGTCACCATCTCCATCCCCATCCTCACGGCCACGATCACCGCTTTGCTGCTCCCGCCCCCTCCCCATCACCACCCCCCCCACCGCCACGGCCCCCCTGGTTCCCGTCCCGTTCCGTCCCGGCGGTCGCGGCCGCGGCGCCACCTGGAAGTGGAGGATGATGGTCCAGATGAGCCCCAGCGTCAGTTTGGGGTTCCCATCGGCGATGTCATCGTTGCGGATGTTCACCAACTTCACCTGCGGAGACCGGCGCGGCGCTGGGGGAGCTCTGATGGAGCCACCGCCGCCAACACCACCGCCAACACCACCGCCACCACTGCCACCGCCGCCACCACCACCGCCACCACCACCGCCACCACCGCCACCACCACCGCCACCACCACCACCGCCACCACCACCACCACCACCACCACCACCACCACCACCACCACCGCCGCCACCACCACCGCCACCACCACCACCACCACCGCCACCACCACCACCGCCGCCACCACCACCACCACCACCACCACCACCACCACCACCGCCGCCACCACCGCCGCCACCACCACCGCCACCACCACCACCACCACCACCACCACCGCCACCACCACCACCGCCACCACCACCACCGCCGCCACCACCACCACCACCACCACCACCACCACCGCCACCACCACCACCACCACCACCACCACCACCGCCGCCACCACCGCCGCCACCACCACCACCACCACCACCACCACCGCCACCACCACCACCGCCACCGCTGCCACCACCACTGCCACCACTGCCACCACCACCACCACTGCCACCACCGCCACCACTGCCACCACCACCGCCACCACCACCGCTGCCACCGCCACCACCACCGCCACCACCGCCACCGCCGCAGCGCCGCCACTCACCTGCCGGTGCTTCAGGTAGTTGAGGGCGATCTGCACGTTCTGCAGTTTATGGAAGCGCATGCGGCCCTTCTCGCGCGGCTGCGGGGACAGCGGACGGCAGCGCCGCCATCAGCGCCGGCACCGCCAACACCACCACCACCGCCCCCTCATACAACCACCGCGGTGAGAGCTGCACCGCAGCAACCACCGCCGCCGCAATCCCACCCCACGCGCCGCCATCACCGCCGCCGAGGACCCCGCGGTGCCACACGCGGCCATCACCGCGTCCCACGGCGCCGCCGCGCAGCCCCACCCCATGCAGCGCCGCATGGCTCCCGCCGCCTCGCTCCGACTCTGCCATGCGGCGGCGGCGGCGGTGGAGGCATCGCCCCGGTAGGGAACGCCGACGCCACCCGCGGGCGCCCATGCGGCGCAAGCGACTCACCAAGCGCAGGGTCCGCAGGACGTCGCGCTCCCGGGGCTGCGGCGCAAAGAGGAGAGGAGGAGGGAAAGGCCGAGGCGGCGGCACCGAAGCAAAGAGACGTCAGAGGCGGCGGCGCCAGCGGTGCGGTGGGATGGCGGCGAGGGGGATGCGGTGGTGGCACAGGAGGGAAGCGGCGGTGCAGGAGGGATGCGGTGGGATGGTGGCGAGGGTGGGATGCGGTGCATGGTGGCGCAGGAGGGATGTGGTGGAATGCGGTGGCACAGGAGGGATGCAGCGGTGCAGGAGGGATGCAGTGGGATGGCAGCGAGGGTGGGATGCGGTGGCGGTGCAGGGGGGATGCGGTGGAATGTGGTGGCGCAGGAGGGATGCAGTGGTGCAGGAGGGATGCGGTGGGATGGCGGCGAGGGGGATGCGGTGGTGGCACAGGAGGGATGCAGTGGAATGCAGTGGCGCAGGAGGGATGCGGCGGTGCAGGAGGGATGCAGTGGGATGACAGCGAGGGGGATGCGGCGGCGGTGCAGGAGGGATGCGGTGGGATGGCAGTGAGGGGGATGCGGTAGCGGTGCAGGAGGGATGCAGCAGTGCAGGAGGGGTGCAGTGGGATGGTGGCAAGGGGGATGCAGTGGTGGTGCAGGAGGGATGCGGTGGAATGCAGTGGTGCAGGAGGGATGCGGCGGTGCAGGAGAGATGTGGTGGCGGTGCAGGAGGGATGCGGTGGGATGGCGGTGAGGGGCGATGCGGTGGAATGCAGTGGTGCAGGAGGGATGCGGTGGGATGGTGGCGAGGGTGGGATGCAGTGGCGGTGCAGGAGGGATGCAGTGGGATGCAGCAGTGAAGGAGGGATGCGGCGGAATGCAGTGGTGCAGGAGGGATGCGGTGGTGCAGGAGGGGATGCGGTGGAATGCAGTGGTGCAGGAGGGATGCGGTGGTGCAGGAGGGATGTGGTGGGATGGCGGCGAGGGTGGGATGCGGCGTGTGGCGGCTCCGCAGAGGAGACGGCGAAGCGACAGAACAGAGACAGAGAGGGAGAGACGCGATGCGTGATGGCTGCGGCGTCGCCGTCGCAATACGTACCAGGGCGTCGCCCGACAGCACCTCCAGCAGCGAAATGAGGTTGTGGCCATCGCGCAGATCCTCGTAGAGGTCGTGGACGTGGCGCTGCGCCTGCGGGGAATGCGGCATCGTCACCACCGGAGCGGCACAGCGCCACAGCCACCGCACCGCAGCGCCTGCAGGACCCGCGCTGCACCGCCGCCACCGCCACCGCAGGACACAGACGCGTTAGGGCTGCACCAACGCGTGGGGCTGCGGCTGAGGCTGCAGCGGTGCTGGTGGTGCAGTGGGGCTGCGGCTGTGGTGGGAGCTGCAGTGGGGCTGCGGCAATGGGGCTGCAATAGTGGCGATGTAACGGGGAGGCCGCGATGGGGCTGCAGCGATGGCACTGCTGCAATGGGGCTGCAATGGGGCTGCAGCAATGGGGCTGCAGCAGAGCTACAATGGAGCCACAGCGATGGCGCTGCAGTGATGGGGCTGCAATGGGGCTGCAATGGGGCTGCAATGGGGCTGCAGCGATGGCACTGCTGCAACGGGGCTGCAATGGGGCTGCAGCAATGGGGCTGCAGCAGAGCTACAATGGGGCTGCAGCAATGGGGCTGCGAAAGAGCTGCAATGGAGCTGCAGCAATGGGGCTGCACTGGGGCTGCAATGGGGTTGCAGCAATGGCGCTGCAGTGATGGGGCTGCGAAAGAGCTGCAATGGAGCTGCAGTGATGGGGCTGCGACGGGGCTGCAATGGGGCTACAACAATGGGGCTGCAGCGCTGGGGCTGCATTGGGGCTGCTGCAATGGGGCTGCTGCAATGGGGCTGCTGCAATGGGGCTGCAGTGATAGCGCTGCAATGGGGTTGCAGCGATGGAGCTGTGATGCAGCTGCAGTGGTGCTGCAGCGCTGGGGCTGCGTTGGTGCTGCGTTGGTGCTGCGCCGCGGCCGTACCTTCAGGAGGTGTTTGTTGACCCATTTGGTGAAGGTTTTCTTCTGGACGCGATCGCGTTCGTCTGAAAGAGAAGAGACGGAGCCCTCAGCACCGGCGCAGGATCGGGCCCAGAGCCCCGCGTCAGGAGGGGACCCTCGGGGGGCGCTCAGCACCCGCAGCCCCAGCTCGGGGCGGCGCCGCGGTCAGGATGGGACCCCCTGGACGGGGCTGAGCTCGGGGGGCGCTGAGCACCCTCAGCCCCGGGACGGCACCGCAGTCAGGATGGGACCCCGAGGAGTCCGAGAAAGGCAAATCCAGGGCGGTGCTGAGCCCCAACTCAGCACCCGCAGCGCTATGGGGCGGCGCCGGGGTCAGGATGGGACCCCCTGGATGGGGCTGAGCTCGGGGGGTGCTGAGCTCGGGGGGTCCAGGATGGTACTGAGCCCTCAGGAGCTGCACCCCAACCTCGGCTCAGCACCCTCAGCCCAATGGGGCGGCGCCGGGGTCAGGATGGGACCCCCTGGATGGGGCTGAGCTCGGGGGGTGCTGCGCCCCAACTCAGCACCCACAGCACAATGGGGCGGCGCCGGGGTCAGGATGGGACCCCCTGGATGGGGCTGAGCACCCTCAGCCCAAGCACAGCTCTGGGGTCAGGATGGGACCCGGGGAGCAATGGGGATCAGACCAGGATGGGGTTCAGCTCGGGGGGTGCTGAGCTCGGGGGGTGCTGAGTGAGGGGGTCCAGGATGGTGCTGAGCCCCCATGAGCTGCACCCCAACCTCGGCTCAGCACCCACAGCCCACCCAGGACGGGGTCAGGATGGGACCCTCGAGAGCCAACAGAGAGCCCCGAGGACGGCGCTGAGCTCGGGGGGCACTGAGCTCAGGGGGTTCAGGATGGTGCTGAGCTCAGGGGGTGCTGAGCTCGGGGGGTCCAGGATGGCGCTGAGCTCAAGGGAGCTGCACCCCAATCCCGGCTCAGCACCCACAGCCCATCCAGGACGGGGTCAGGATGGGACCCCCAGGATGGGGCTGAGCTCGGGGGGCTCTGAGCTCGGGGGGTGCTGAGCTCGGGGGGGTCAGGATGGCGCTGAGCTTGGGGGGCGCTGAGCTCGGGGGGTTCAGGGGGTGCTGAGCTCGGGGGGTGCTGAGCTCGGGGGGGTCAGGATGGCGCTGAGCTCGGGGGGTGCTGAGCTCGGGGGGTTCAGGGGGTGCTGAGCTCGGGGGGTGCTGAGCTCGGGGGGCGCTGAGCTCGGGGGGGGTCAGGATGGTGCTGAGCTCGGGGGGTGCTGAGCTCGGGGGGTTCCGGATGGCGCTGAGCCCCCGGGAGCTGCACCCCCATCCCGGCTCAGCACCCTCGGGCCGAGCAGAGCGGCTCCGCGGTCAGGATGGGACCCCCAGGATGGGGCTGAGCCCCACGGAGCGATCGGAGCTGAGCCCACACCTCCCTCCGCCCTCAGCACCCCGAGCTCGGCCGTGGGGCAGCCGTGGGGCAGCAGTGGGGCAGCAGTGGGGCAGCAGTGGGGCAGCCGTGGGGCAGGAGTGGGGCAGCAGTGGGGCAGCTGTGGGGCAGCTGTGGGGCAGCCGTGGGGCAGGAGTGGGGCAGCAGTGGGGCAGCTGTGGGGCAGCTGTGGGGCAGCCGTGGGGCAGCAGTGGGGCAGCTGTGGGGCAGCCGTGGGGCAGCTGTGGGGCAGCTGTAGGGCAGGAGTGGGGCAGGCCTCGCCACGCTATGGGGCAGCCATTGGCACGCTGTGGGGCAGCCGTGGGGCAGCAGTGGGGCAGCTGTGGGGCAGGAGTGGGGCAGGCCTCACCACGCTATGGGGCAGCCGTTGGCACGCAGTGGGGCAGCCATTAGGCAGCCATGGGGCAGGCAGTGGGGCAGCTGTGGGGCAGGCCTGGCCACGCTATAGGGCACGCTGTGGGCACGCCACAGGACAGGCCTGGACACGCTATGGGGCAGCCGTTGGCGCGCTATGGGGCAGCCGTTGGACGCCGTGGGGCAGCCAGCACAGCCACCATGTGGGGCAGCTGTGGGGCAGCTGTGGGGCAGGCGAGGCAGCCATGGGGCAGGAGTGGTAACTGCATTGTGGGGCAGTTGTGGGGCAGCCATGGGACAGCTGTGGGGCACCCGTGCTGTGGGGCAGGCGTGGCAGCCTCACTATGGGGCAGGCGTGGGGCAGCCATGGGGCAGCCATGGGGCAGCCAAGGCAGCTGTGGGGCAGCAGTGGGGCAGGCCTGGCCCTGCTGTGGGGCAGGCACTGGGGCAGCCGTGGGGCAGCCATGGGGCAGCTGCACTGTGGGGCAGCTGTGGGGCAGCCGTGGGGCAGGCATGGGGCAGGCCTGCTGTGGGGCAGCCGTGGGGCAGCCGTGGGACAGCCCTACTGTGGGGCAGCCGTGGGGCAGCCATGGCAGCTGTGGGACAGCCATGCTGTGGGGCAGCCATGGGGCAGCCGTGGGGCAGGCGTGGCAGCCGTGGGGCAGCCGTGGGGCAGCCCTGCTGTGGGGCAGCCATGGGGCAGGCAGAGCAGCTGTGGGGCAGCCGTGGGACAGCCATGCTGTGGGGCAGGCGTGGCAGCCGTGGGGCAGCCATGGGGCAGCCGTGGGGCAGCCCTGCTGTGGGGCAGGCGTGGCAGCCGTGGGGCAGCCGTGGGGCAGGTGTGGGGCAGGCGTGGGGCAGGCGTGGCAGCCGTGGGGCGTGGGAGGAAGCGCTCGCGCCGCCATGGGCACAGCGGCGGCCAACGCCCCACGGCACCCACAGCCCCAGGGCCGCTGTGGGGCTGCCCCATAGCCGGGGGGAACACCGCCGCCCCACGTGGGGCGCTGCCCCATAGCCCCAGTGGGGGCGCTGCCCCATAGCCCCAATGTGGGGGGGCGCTGCCCCATAACCTGCGCCCCACACCCCACAAGCCCCACAGTGCCCCCCATCCCTGTGCCCCACAGCGCCCCACATCATCCCACACTGCCCCACATCGCCTCCCCGCGCCCCACAGCCGCCCCCCCCCCCCGTGCCCCACATCAGCCCCACACCGCAGCCGCCCCACATCGCCCCACGGACCCCACACCTCTGCTGCCCCCCCGGTGCCCCACATCGCCCCACATCGCCCCATATCTCTCCCCACTGCCCCCCCCGTGCCCCACACCGCCCCACACCTCCATCTCCCCCTGTACCTCTCCTGCCCCACATCTCCCCCCACGGCCCTGTGCCCCATATCACCCCACACCCCCCCTACCCCACATCTCTCCCCACACCTCTCCTGCCCCACATCTCCCCCCATCTTTCCCCACACCCCTCTGCCCCACATCTCCCCCCATCTCCCCACACCCCCCTCTGCCCCACATCTCCCCCCATCTCTCTCCACACCCCCCTCTGCCCCACATCTCCCCCCATCTCTCTCCACACCCCCCTCTGCCCCACATCTCCCCCCATCTCTCCCCACACACCCCTCTGCCCCACATCTCCCCCCATCTCTCTCCACACCCCCCTCTGCCCCACATCTCCCCCCATCTCCCCACACCCCCCTCTGCCCCACATCTCCCCCCATCTCCCCACACCCCCCTCTGCCCCACATCTCCCCACACCTCTCCTCTCCCCACATCTCCCCCCACATCTCCCCACACCCCCCCTACCCCACATCTCTCCCCACACCTCTCCTGCCCCACATCTCCCCCCATCTTTCCCCACCCCCCTCTGCCCCACATCTCCCCCCATCTCTCTCCACACCCCCCTCTGCCCCACATCTCCCCCCATCTCCCCACACCCCCCTCTGCCCCACATCTCCCCCCATCTCCCCACACCCCCCTCTGCCCCACATCTCCCCCCATCTCCCCACACCCCCCTCTGCCCCACATCTCCCCCCATCTTTCCCCACACCCCTCTGCCCCACATCTCCCCCCATCTCTCTCCACACCCCCCTCTGCCCCACATCTCCCCCCATCTCCCCACACCCCCCTCTGCCCCACATCTCCCCACACCTCTCCTCTCCCCACATCTCCCCCCACATCTCCCCACACCCCCCCTACCCCACATCTCTCCCCACACCTCTCCTGCCCCACATCTCCCCCCATCTCTCCCCACACCCCTCTGCCCCACATCTCCCCCATCTCGCCCCACACCCCCTCTGCCCCCCATCTCCCCACACCTCTCCTCTCCCCCCATCTCTCCCCACACCCCCTCTGCCCCCCATCTCCCCACACCTCTCCTCTCCCCCCATCTCTCCCCACACCCCCTCTGCCCCCCATCTCCCCACACCTCTCCCCACACCTCTCCCCACACCTCTCCTCTCCCCCATCTCCCGCAGCGCCGCTCTCGGGGGTTTCTCCTCCATCGCGCTCAGAGCCGACACCGCTGGAACCAACGGGAACCCTCCGCCCCACAGCCCGCCCCACACCGCCCCACACCGCCCCACACCGCCCCACATCCCGCCCCACATCCCGCCCCACACCGCCCCACAGCCCACGGAAACGCCTTAACCCGCTCCTGCCCGGAGACACGAGGGGGGGGGGGGGGGGGGGAGGAAATGGAACCCTCAGCCCCACAAGTTGGGGGTCAGGAACCCCCCTGCCCCACACATGGGGGTCAGGACCCCCTCCAGCCCCACAAGTTGGGGGTCAGAACCCCCTCCCCCTCACTGCCGCCCCACAAGTTGGGGGAAACGCCTTAACCCGCTCCTGCCCGGAGACACGAGGGGGGGGGGGGGGGAGGAAATGGAACCCTCAGCCCCACAAGTTGGGGGTCAGGACCACCCCCTGCCCCACAGATGGGGGTCAGGACAACCCCTGCGCCGCAGATGGGGGTCAGGACCCCCTCCAGCCCCACAAGTTGGGGGTCAGGAACCCACCCTGCCCCATAAGTGGGGGCTCAGAACCCCTCTCAGCCCCATAAGTTGGGGGTCAGGACACCCCTCAGCCCCATAGATGGGGGTTAAGGACCCCCTCAGCCCCATAAGTTGGGGGTCAGGACACCCTCAGCCCCACAAGTTGGGGGTCAGACCCCCCCCAGTCCAACGGAAACGCCTTAACCCACTCCTGCCCGGAGACACGGGGGGGGGGGGGTATCAGCAGCCCCACAAGTTGGGGGTCAGGAACCCCCCCTGCCCCATAAGTGGGGGCTCAGAACCCCTCTCAGCCCCACAAGTTGGGGGTCAGGACACCCCCTGCCCCACAGATGGGGGTTAAGGACCCCCTCAGCCCCACAAGTTGGAGGTCAGGACCCCCTCAGCCCCACAAGTTGGGGGTCAGGACCCCCTCAGCCCCACACATGGGGATCAGGACAACCCCAGCCCCACAAGTTGGTTAAGGACCCCCTCAGCCCCACAAGTTGGGGGTCCCAGGGACCCCATGGGGACCCCCAGAGTGGCACCGGGACCCCACAGGGACCCCGAGGTGAGAGGGAACCCCCAGAGTGGCACCGGGACCCCATGGGGACCCCAAGGGGAGAGGGGGACCCCAAAGTGGCACCGGGACCTCGTGGGGACCCCAAGGGGAGAGGGGTCGGGGGGTCCCGGGGGGTTTTGGGGGTCCTGGGGGGGGGTTTGGTTCCATGGTGACGGCTCCTGGGGGGGTTTGGGGGTCACAGCAGAGTTTGGGGGTCCGGGGGGGGTTTGGGGGTGCTGTTCAGTTTTGGTTCTGTGGGGTTTTGGGGTCCCGGTGGGGTTTTGGGGTCCTGATGGGTTTTGGGGTCCTGGAGGTGTTTTGGGGTCCCAGTGGGGTTTTAGGGTCCCGGTGTGGTTTGGGGGTCCCGGTGGTGTTTTGAGGTCCTGGAGGTGTTTTGGGGTCCCGGTGGGTTTTGGGGTCCCAGTGGGGATTTGGGGTCCTGATGGGGATTTGGGGTCCCGGTGGGGTTTTGGGGTCCCGGTGTGGTTTGAGGGTCCCGGTGTGGTTTGGGGGTGCTGTGGGTGCTGTGGGCGGCTCTGGGGGTCCCCGTCCCCCCCTTCTCCCGGTGCACATCTGGCGCCGCGCACAGCTGCACCGGAACCGCCGCTCCGCCCGGAAACGGAGTGACTCCGGTTCGGACACTTCATAGAGAGGAACCGGAGTGACTCTGGTTTGGCTCCGCCATAGTGGGGATCCGGAGTGACTCCGGTTCGGTGACACTGTGGTGGGAAACCGGAGTGACTCTGATTCAGTCACATCATGGAGAGGAACCGGAGTGACTCTGGTTTGGACACACCATGGTGGGGATCCAGAGTGACTCCGGTTCCGTTGCACTGTGGTGGGAAACCGGAGTGACTCTGGTTTGGCTCCGCCATAGTGGGGATCCGGAGTGACTCCGGTTCAGCCACACCGTGGGGAGGATCCAAAATGACTCTGGTTCGGCCACACAGCATCGAGAAACCGGAGTGACTCCGGTTTGGCCACACCACGGTGGAGATCCAGAGTGACTCCGGTTCTGTTGCACTGTGGTGAGAAAATGGAGTGACTCCGGTTCGGCTCCGCCATAGTGGGGCTCTGGAGTGACTCCGGTTCAGCCACACCGTTGTGAGGAACCGGAGTGACTCTGGTTTGGCTCCGCCATAGTGGGGATCCGGAGTGACTCTGTTTTGGCCACACCATGGTGAGGATCCGGAGTGACTCTGGTTCGGCTCTGCCATGGTGGGGATCTGGAGTGACTCCGGTTTGGTGACACTGTGGTGGGAAACCAGAGTGACCCTGCTTTGGCTCCGCCATAGTGGGGATCCGGAGTGACTCTGGTTCAGCCACACAGCATTGAGAAACCGGAGTGACTCCGTTTTGGCCACACCATGGTGAGGATCCGGAGTGACTCCGGTTCGGTGACACTGTGGTGGGAAACCGGAGTGACTCCGGTTCAGTCACATCACAGAGAGGAACTGGAGTGACTCTGGTTTGGCCACACCACGGTGAGGATCTGGAGTGACTCCGGTTCAGTCACCCCATGGGGAGGATCCAAAGTGACTCCGGTTTGGCCACATCATGGTGGGAAACCGGAGTGACTCCGGTTTGGCTCCGCCATAGTGGGGATCCGGAGTGACTCCGGTTCAGCCACACCGTGGGGAGGATCCAAAATGACTCTGGTTCGGCCACACAGCATCGAGAAACCGGAGTGACTCTGGTTTGGCCACACCACAGTGGAGATCCAGAGTGACTCCGGTTCTGTTGCACTGTGGTGAGAAAATGGAGTGACTCCGGTTCGGCTCCGCCATAGTGGGGCTCTGGAGTGACTCCGGTTCAGCCACACCGTTGTGAGGAACCAGAGTGACTCTGGTTTGGTAACACTGCGGTAAGAAAATGGAGTGACTCCAGTTCGGCTCTGCCATAGTGGGGATCCGGAGTGACTCCGGTTCAGCCACACGGCATCGAGAAACCGCAGTGACTCCGTTTTGGCCACATCATGGTGGAGATCTGGAGTGACTCCGGTTCGGTGACACTGTGGTGGGAAACCGGAGTGACTCTGGTTCGGCTCCACCATAGTGGGGCTCCGGAGTGACTCCGGTTTGGTGACACTGGTGAGAAAATGGAGTGACTCCGGTTCGGCTCTGCCATAGTGGGGCTCCGGAGTGACTCCGGTTCAGCCACACAGCATTGAGAAACCGGAGTGACTCCGTTTTGGCCACACCATGGTGGGGATCCGGAGTGACTCCAGTTTGGCCACACGGCATCGAGAAACCGGAGTGACTCCATTTTGGCCACACCATGGTGGGGATCCGGAGTGACTCCGGTTCGGTGACACTGTGGTGGGAAACCGGAGTGACTCCGGTTCAGCGCCGCCGTGGGGAGGCCCTGAGGCGGCTCCGGTTCTTCCAGGCTGTGCTGCGGAACCGGAGTGACTCCGGATCGGAGGCGCAGCCGCGGGCGTGGGCGCAGCCGCGGGGCCGGGAGGGAGGGAGGCACCGAACCCGGCACCCACGCAGCCACCGCCGCAGCTCCTGCAGCCCCTGCAGCCCCTGCAGCCCCTCCTGTGCACCCCCTGCACCCCCTGCACCCCCTGCACCCCCTGCAGCCCCTGCACCCCCCGCACCCCCCGCAGCCCCTGCAGCTCCTGCACCCCCTGCACCCCCTGCAGCTCCTGCAGCTCCTGCAGCCCCTGCACCCCCTGCAGCTCCTGCACCCCCTGCACCCCCTGCACCCCCTGCACCCCCTGCACCCCCTGCAGCCCCTGCACCCCCCGCACCCCCTGCAGCCCCTGCAGCTCCTGCAGCCCCTGCACCCCCTGCAGCTCCTGCACCCCCTGCAGCCCCTGCACCCCCTGCAGCTCCTGCAGCTCCTGCAGCCCCTGCAGCCCCTGCACCCCCTGCACCCCCTGCAGCTCCTGCACCCCCTGCAGCCCCTGCAGCTCCTGCACCCCCTGCAGCCCCTGCAGCCCCTGCATGGCCTCTACTGCACCTCCTGCAGCCCCTGCACCCCCTGCAGCTCCTGCAGCCCCTGCACCCCCTGCACCCCCTGCAGCCCCTGCACCCCCTGCAGCTCCTGCAGCCCCCGCACCCCCTGCACCCCCTGCAGCCCCTGCACCCCCTGCAGCTCCTGCAGCCCCCGCACCCCCTGCACCCCCTGCAGCCCCTGCAGCCCCTGCAGCCCCTGCACCCCCTGCAGCCCCTGCAGCTCCTGCAGCCCCCGCACCCCCTGCACCCCCTGCAGCCCCTGCACCCCCTGCACCCCCTGCAGCTCCTGCAGCCCCCGCACCCCCTGCACCCCCTGCAGCCCCTGCAGCCCCTGCAGCCCCTGCAGCCCCTGCAGCTCCTGCAGCCCCCGCACCCCCTGCACCCCCTGCACCCCCTGCAGCCCCTGCAGCCCCTGCAGCCCCTGCACCCCCTGCAGCTCCTGCAGCCCCCGCACCCCCTGCAGCCCCTGCAGCCCCTGCACCCCCTGCAGCTCCTGCACCCCCTGCACCCCCTGCACCCCCTGCACCCCCTGCAGCCCCTGCAGCTCCTGCACCCCCCATCCCTCCCCCCCTCTGTCGGTGTCAGGAAACGGCAACAACTGCACCGCCGGAACCCAACGACGCAACACAGTCCGGCCCAGCACAGCCCAGTTTGGCCCAACACAGCCCAGTTTGGCCCAGTTCAGCACAGCCCAGTTTGGCCCAACACAGCCCAGTTTGGCCCAGTTCAGCACACACCGGTTTGGCCCAGCACAGACCAGTTCGGCCCAACACAGCCCAGTTTGGCCCTGTTGAGCACAGCCCAGTTTAGCCCAGTTTGGCCCAGTTCAGCTCAGCTCAGCCCAGTTTGGCCCAGTTCAGCACAGCCCAGTTTGGCCCAACACACCCCAGTTTGGCCCAACACAGACCAGTTTGGCCCAGTCCAGCACAGCCCAGTTTGGCCCAACACACCCCAGTTTGGCCCAGTTCAGCACAGACCAGTCTGGCCCAGCACAGACCAGTTCAGCCCAACACAGCCCAGTTTGGCCCAGTTCAGCTCAGCTCAGCCCAGTTTGGCCCAGTTCAGCACAGCCCAGTTTGGCCCAGTTTGGCTCGACCCAGTTTGGCCCAGTTCAGCTCAGCTCAACCAGGTTTGACTCAGCCCAGCCCGGCTCAGCCCAGTTTGGCCCAGTTCAGTACAGCCCAGTCTGGCCCAACACAGCCCAGTTTGGCCCAGTCCGGCTCAACCCAGTTTGGCCCAGTTCAGCTCAGCTCAGCCCAGTTTCACTCAAACCAGTCCCTCCCAGTTCAGCCCAGTTTGGCTCAGCTCCAGCCCACTCCATCCCAGTTCAGCCCAGTTTGGCTCAGCTCCAGCCCAGTCCCTCCCAGTTCAGCCCAGTTTGGCTCAGCTCCAGCCCACTCCATCCCAGTTCAGCCCAGTTTGGCTCAGCTCCAGCCCAGTCCATCCCAGTTCAGCCCAGTTTGGCTCAGCTCCAGCCCAGTCCATCCCAGTCCATCCCAGTTCGGCTCAGCTCCAGCCCAGTCCCTCCCAGTTCAGCCCAGTTTGGCTCAGCTCCAGCCCAGTCCATCCCAGCCAGCCGAGCGGTGGGCGTGGCTTCGGGCGGTGGGCGTGACCAGCGCTCGGCTGTGGGCGGGGTTTATTGAGGGGCGTGGGGCCGCCCCTCCCGCCGCTGCCCGCTGTCCCCCGGGTCCTAGCGCCACCCTCTCCTCGCCGCTCCCGGGTCCTAGCGCCTCCCTTTCCCCACCGCTCCCGGGTCCTAGCGCTGCCTTCTCCCCGCCGCCCGCGGGTCCTAGCGCCGCCCGCCCCGGTGCCCCCCCGGTTCCCCCGGTCCCCCCCACGCACCGGCGCAGCAGAGGCGATCGCTGAGGACCCTCCTCCGCTCGGGGCCGAGCTCGGGACTCGCCATCCTCGGGGCTGAGCGGCGGCACCGGGCTCGGGACGGGTCCGGAACGGGAGAGGGACCGGAGGGAGGGACCGGGGGGGGGAGGGACGGGGGAGGGACGGGGCCCGATCGGCTCCGCCCCCACCGAACCGCGCCCGCTGCACCCCCGCGCCCCGGCAGCACCCCCTGCACCCCAATCGTCTGCACCCCCTGCACCTCCTGCAGCTGCTGCACCCCCTGCACCCCGATCCTCTGCACCCCCTGCACCGCCTGCACCCCCTGCACCCCCTGCACCCCAATCCTCTGCACCCCCTGCACCTTCTGCAGCCGCTGCAGCTATTGCACCCAAACCCTCTGCACTCTCTGCACCTCCTTCACCCCCATCCTCTGCACCCCCTGCACCCCCTGCAACTGCTGCACCCCAATGCCATGCACCGCCTGCAGCTGCTGCAGCTCCTGCACCCCAACCCTCTGCACTCTCTGCACCTCAGCAGCTACTGCACCCCCATTCTCTGCACCCCCTGCACCTCCTGCACCCCCTGCAGCCGCTGCACCCCCATCCTCTGCACCCTCTGCACCTCCTGCAGCTCCTGCACCCCCTGCACCCCCATCCTCTGCACCCCCTGCAGCTCCTGCACCCCCATCCTCTGCACCCCTGCAGCCGCTGCAACTGCTGCACCCCAATGCCATGCACCCTCTGCACCCCCTGCAGCTCCTGCACCCCATCCTCTGCACCCCCTGCACCCCCTGCACCCCCTGCACCCCCATCCTCTGCACCCCCTGCACCCCCTGCACCCCCTGCACCCCCATCCTCTGCACCCCCTGCACCCCCTGCATCCCCATCCTCTGCACTCTCTGCACCCCCTGCACCCCCTGCACCCCCTGCACAGCTTCGCACCTCCTCGTCGGCCGCAGCCGCAGCGGCAGCAGCGCATGGCGCTCCCGGCGGTGTCCGGCGCTGCTGTCCGGTGGCAGTCGGTGACTCTCAGGCAGCGCCGCCGCCAACACCGCCTCCTCCTCTGCTCTGGATGCGGCCCAGGGGGGACCCAGCGGGGGAGACGGACGCCGGCACCGCACCGGCACCGCGCCGGGGTGGACACCGCACCGCCACGGCCACGGCAACAATACGGCACCAATACGGCACCAATACGGCACCAATATGGCACTGGGATGGGATGGGATGGGATGGACACCGCACCGCCACGGCCACGGCACCAATACGGCACCAATATGGCACCGGGATGGGATGGGATGGGATGGGATGGACACCACATGGCCACGGCCACGGCACCAATACGGCACCAATATGGCACCAATATGGCACCAATACGGCACTGGGATGGGATGGGATGGGATGGACACCACATGGCCACGGCCACGGCACCAATACGGCACCAATATGGCACCAATACGGCACCAATATGGCACTGGGATGGGATGGGATGGGATGGACACGGCACCACCATGGCCACGGCACCAATATGGCACCAATACGGCACCAATATGGCACTGGGATGGGATGGGATGGACACTGCACTGCCATGGCACTAATATGGCACCAATACGGCACCAATATGGCACCAATATGGCACCAATATGGCACCAATATGGCACCGGGATGGGATGGACACCACATGGCCACGGCCACGGCACCAATACGGCACCAATACAGCACCAATATGGCACCAGGATGGGATGGGATGCGATGGACGCCGCATGGTCATGGCCACAGCACCAATATGGCACCAATATGGCACCAAGATGGCACCAGGATGGGATGGGATGCGATGGACGCCGAATGGTCATGGCCACGGCACCAATATGGCACCAATATGGCACCAAGATGGCACCGGGATGGGATGGGATGGGATGGGCACCACATGGCCACGGCCATGGCACCAATATGGCACCAATATGGCACCAATACGGCACCAATACGGCACCAATATGGCACCGGGATGGGATGGGATGGGATGGACACGGCACCACCACAGCCACGGCACCAATATGGCACCAATACGGCACCAATACGGCACCGGGATGGGATGGGATGGGCACCGCATGGCCACGGCCACGGCACCAATATGGCACCAATATGGCACCAAGATGGTACCAAGATGGCACCGGGATGGGATGGGATGCGATGGACACCGCATGGCCACGGCACCGGGATGGCACCGGGATGGGCACAGCCGTGGCTGTGGGTTGGGATGGATACGGCACAGCCGCAGCCATGGCGATGGCACCGCGATGGCACCGGGAGGACCACGGCCACAGCCCCGGGATGGCCCCGGGCAGGGATGGGCACGGCCACGGCCATGGTGGGGGCCCCGGGACGGCCCCGGTGGTGGCGGTGGTGGCGGCGGTGGTGGCGGTGATGGCAATGGCGGCGCTGCCCGGTGCTGCGCCGGAGGAACGGCCGCTGGGGCTGTGGCTGCGGCGGTGGCGCCGTCAGAGCGGCGGCGATGGCCACGACTGCACGGTGTGGGGCGGCCGTGGGGCTGGGGCGGCTCTGCCCCACAGCTCTGACCCACAGCTCAGTTCTGCCCCACAGCTCAGTTCTGCCCCACAGTTCTGCCCCACAGTGTGACACGCAGCCACCCCACAGCTCTGCCCCATAGCTCTGCCCCATAGCTCTGCCCCACAACTCAGCCCAACAACTCTGCCCCACAGTTTCACCACACAGTTCTGCCCCATAGCTCAGTGCCACAGCTCTGCCCCACAACTCAGCCCCGTGGCTCTGCCCCATAGCTCTGTCCCACGGTTCCACCCCACGGTTCTGCCCCACAGTGTGACACACGGCCACCCCACAGCTCAGCCCCATAGTTCCGCCCCATAGTTCTGCCCCACAGTTTTGCGCTATGGCTCTGCCCCATAGCTCTGACCCACAGCTCTGCCCTATGGTTCTGCCCCATAGCTCTGACCCACGGTTCTGCCCCACGGCTCAGCCCCAGAGCTCTGCCCTATGGCTCTGCCCCATAGCTCTGACCCACATTTCTGCCCCACAGTTCCACCCCACGGTTCTGCCCCACAGTGCGACACACGGCCACCCCACAGCTCAGCCCCATAGTTCCGCCCCATAGTTCTGCCCCACAGCTTTGCCCCACGGCTCAGCCCCACGGTTCCACCACACGGCTCTGCCCCATAGCTCAGTGCCACAGCTCTGCCCCACAGTTCTGCCCCACAGTTCCACTCTACAGTTCTGCCCCACACCTGTGCCCCACAGTTCTGCCCCACAGTTTTGCCCTATGGCTCTGCCCCACAGCTCTGCCCCACAGTTCCACCACACGGTTCTGCCCCATAGCTCAGTGCCACAGCTCTGCCCCACAACTCAGCCCCATGGCTCTGCCCCACAGCTCTGCCCCATAGCTCTGTCCCATGGTTCCGCCCCACACCTCAGCCCCACATTTCCGCCCCACAGTTCCACCCCACGGTTCTGCCCCACAGTGCGACACACGGCCACCCCACAGCTCTGCCCCATAGTTCCGCCCCATAGTTCTGCCCCACAGCTCTGCCCCACGGCTCTGCCCCACAGCTCTGCCCCACAGCTCTGCCCCACAGTTTTGCCCCATGGTTCTGCCCCACAGATCCACCACACGCTTCTGCCCCATAGCTCTGCCCCCCGGCTCTGCCCCACAACTCAGCCCCACAGCTCAGCCCCACGGCTCCACCAGACAGCTCTGCCCCACAGTTCTGCCCCACGGCTCAGCCCCATAGTTCTGCCCCAAACCTCCACCCCACAGCTCCGCCCCACAGTTTTGCCCTATGGCTCTGCCCCACAGCTCCGCCCCACAGCTCAGCTCTGCCCCACAGCTCCGCCCCACAGCTCCGCCCCACGGTTCCGCCCCCCCGCTCGGCGCCGGCTGTGCCCCATAGATAAGGAGCTGTGGGTCACAGCGATAGCGCTCACGGAGGCGCCGTCCCCGAACCCCCACATCGAGAGAGGGGACCCCCACACCGAGAGGGACCCCCACACCGGGACCCCCACACCGAGAGGGACCCCCACATCGGGACCCCCACACCGAGAGGGACCCCCACATTGGGACCCCCACACTGAGACCCCCACACCGAGAGGGACCCCCACACCGGGACCCCCACACCGAGAGGGACCCCCACATTGGGACCCCCACACTGAGACCCCCACACCAAGAGGGACCCCCACACCGGGACCCCCACACCGAGAGGGACCCCCACATTGGGACCCCCACATCGGAACCCCCACACTGAGACCCCCACACCGAGAGAGGGGACCCCCACACCAAGAGGGACCCCCACACTGAGAGGGACCCCCACATCGGGACCCCCACACTGAGACCCCCACACCGAGAGGGACCCCCACACCGGGACCCCCCCTCTGTGCCGGGGACCCCTCCCTGGTGGCCACATCCGCGCCGGTGGTGGCCACAGCGTCACCGCAGCGTCACCGCAGCGGAAAAGCTGATGGGAACCCCCAAAGCTCCCCCTGGAAACCAAACAAACAGCGGCACCGTCCGGGCTACCAAACCCCCCATGGTGGCCACCAACCCCCTCCCCGGCACCATCCGGCTACCAAACCACCCATGGTGGCCACCAACGCCCCTCAGCCTTGAGAGACCCCCCCCCCAGCTCCCTCCTGGCTACCAACCCCCCCCATGGTGGCCACCACCCCCTTCTCAGCTCCCTCCTGGCTACCAAACCCCCCCCCATGGTGGCCACCACCCCCTTTTAGCTCCCTCCTGGCTACCAACCCCCCCCCCATGGTGGCCACCACCCCCTCCGCAGCTCCCTCCTGGCTACCAAAACCCACCCTATAGTGGCCACCACCCATTTTTAGCTCCCTCCTGGCTACCAAACCCCCCCCATGGTGGCCACCACCCCCCTCTCAGCTCCCTCCTGGCTACCAAACCCCCCCTACGGTAGCCACCCCCCCAGTCCATCCCAGTTCCCCCCAGTTCCCTCCCAGTTCCTCCCAGTACAGCGCTGGGATGGCGCCGGTGACCCCAAGAGCCCCTTCGTGTGGGGCCCGAGGCCACGGTGACGGTCACGGTGACGGTGACGGGGCGGGGGGGGATGGCTAGCGACCCCCCGAATGGGGCCACCAACGCCCATGGAGGAAGGGGGGATGGGATGGAAGAGACGGCGTCGGCACAAAGGCGGTGGAACCAAACCCTTTGGCGCGAAGGCGTCGGCGCGAAGCCAACGCCGCGAGGGCGACGGAACAACGGCGTCGGCACGAGGGCGGTGGAACCAAAGCCGTTGGCACAAAACCACCGCCGCGAGGGCGACGGAACGAAAGGCGTTGGCGCGAAGCCAAAAACCACCGCCGCGAGGGCGACGGAACCAAAGCTCAACCGCAGGCGACGCCCTGGAAAATGCCGGAATGAGGGATGCCGGGAGAGTGACGGCAAAGGCGGCGGAGAAAGAAAGGCGGGGGGAAATGGGGGGGGGGGGGGGGTTGGGGGGCACCGACTTTGGGGGGGAGGTGGGGGGGGGTTTGGTACCAAAGGGGTTCGGCGTTTCCGGAGAGAATTTGGCTGTGGGGGCGTCAAAAAAAGGGGGTGAAAAGGGACAGAAAGGGATGAAAAGGAGGTGAAAAGGGGGAAAAAGGGACAAAAAGGGGAAAAAAAGGGGAAAAAAAGGGACAAAAAGGGGAAAAAAGGAGAGGAAAAGGGGAAAAAAAGGGACTAAAAGGGACAAAAAGGGGAAAAAAGGGACAAAAAGGGGAAAAAAAAGGGACAAAAAGGGACAAAGGGAGGTGAAAAGGGGGAAAAAAGGGACAAAAAGGGACTAAAAGGGGAAAAAAGGGACAAAAAGGGGAAAAAAAGGGACAAAAAGGGAAAAAAAGGGGGAAAAAAAGGGACAAAAAGGGACAAAAAGGGACAAAACGGGGGAAAAAAAGGGACAAAAAGGGGACAAAAAGGGACAAAAAGGGACAAAGGGAGGTGAAAAGGGGGAAAAAAGGGACAAAAAGGGACTAAAAGGGATGAAAGGAGAGGAAAAGGATGAAAGGGATGAGAGGAGATGGAAAGGAACAAAAAGGAGATGAAAAGGGACAAAAAGGGACAAAAAAGGACGAAAGGAGAGGAGAAGAGAGGAAAAGGAGAGGGAAAGGGACAAAAGGGATGAAAGGAGAGAAAAAGAGATGAAAAGGGACGAAAGGAGATGGAAAAGGGACAAAAAGGGACAAAAGGAGGTGGAAAGGGATGAAAAGGGACGAAAGAAGATGGAAAGGGGTGAAAGGAGACGAAAAGGGATGAAAAGAGATGGAAAAGGATGAAAAGGGATGAGAGGAGACGGAAAGGAACGAAAAGGAGATGAAAAGGGACAAAAAGGGACAAAAGGAGATGAAAAGGGACAAAAAGGGACGAAAAGGGATGAAAAGGGACGAAAAGGGACAAAAGGAGATGAAAAGAGATGGAAAGGGATGAAAAGGGATGGAAAGGGACTAAAGGAGATGAAAAAGGACAAAAAGGGACAAAAGGAGATGAAAAGGGACAAAAATGGATGAAAAGGGACTGAAAGGGACGAAAAGGGATGAAAAGGGACAAAAGGAGATGAAAATGGACAAAAAGGGATGAAAGGAGATGAAAAGGGATGAAAAGGGACGAAAGGAGACAGAAAGGAATGAAAGGAGACGAAAGGAGACGGAAAGAGATGGAGAGGGACGAGAGGAGAAGAAAAGAGCGAAGTGGCTTCCAAAGGAGCCAAAAGGATCCGAGCGGAGCCACCGAGGCACGACCGGAGCCGAAGGGATCCCAGACGGAGCCAAACAGAGCCGAGCGGTTCCGAACGCTCCCGAGCGGAGCCGGAGGGGCACAAAGGGAGCCGAGCGCGGCCCAAGAGGCGCCAACGGAGCCCAACGGAGCCCAACGGAGCCCAACGGAGACCAACGGAGACCAACGGAGACCAATGGAGACCAACGGAGACCAACGGAGCCCAACGGAGCCCAACGGAGACCAACGGAGACCAACAGAGACCAATGGAGACCAACGGAGACCAATGGAGACCAACGGAGACCAACGGAGACCAATGGAGTCCAATGGAGCCCAACGGAGCTCAACGGAGCCCAAGAGGCACCAATGGAGCCCAATGGAGCCCAATGGAGCCCAACGCAGCCCAACGGAGACCAACGGAGACCAATGGAGACCAACGGAGACCAAGAGGCACCAATGGAGCCCAGCGGAGCCCAACGGAGCCCAACAGAGCCCAACGGAGCCCAAGAGGCACCAACAGAGCCCAACAGAGCCCAACAGAGCCCGAGAGGCACCAACGGAGCCCAACGGAGCCCAACAGAACCCAACGGTGCCCAACGGAGCCCGAGAGGCACCAACGGATCCCAACGGAGTCCAATGGAGCCCAACGCAGCCCAACAGAGCCCAAGAGGTACCAACGGAGCCCAACGGAGCCCAATGGAGCCCAAGAGGCACCAATGGAGCCCAACACAGCCCAAGAGACACCAACAGAGCCCAACGGAGCCCAATGGAGCCCAATAGAGCCCAACGGAGCCCAACGGCACCCAACGGAGCCCAACGGCACCCAACGGAGCCCAACGGAGCCCAACAGAGCCCAACAGAGCCCAACGCAGCCCAACGGAGCCCAACGGAGCCCAACGGAGCCCAATGGAGCCCAACAGAGCCCAAGAGGCACCAACGGAGCCGAGAGTTCTGGATGCAGCCAAGTGGTGCCGAATGGAGCCAAAGGGGGCCCAGCAGGAGCCGGAGAGGCACCAACGGAGCCGAGCGGTGCCGAACGGAGCTGAAAGGAGCCAAAGGCAACCAACAGGGCCGAAGAGAGCCAAAGGGAACCGCGGGGTTCCGAAAGGAGCCAAACGGAGCCAAAGGATTCCAAAGAGGCACCAACAGAGCCAAATGGTTCCCAACGCAGCCGAGCGGGGCTGAAGGGAACCGAGGGGTTCCGGAAAGAGCCGAACGGAGCCGAGCAGCTGCTGGAAGGCACCAAACACGGCCGAAAGGAGCCAAAAGGAGCCAAAGAGGCGCGAAAGGAGCCGAACGGGAACCGAGTGGTTCCAAAAGGAGCCGAAGGGTTCCGAATGCAGCCGAGCGGAGCCAAAGGGGCACAGAGGGAGCCAAAAGGAGCCCAAAGAGAGCCAAAAGGAGCCCAAAGGAGCCCAAAGAGGCACAAAGGGAGCCAAAAGGAGCCCAAAGGGAGCCAAAAGGAGCCCAAAGGAGCTCAAAGAGGCACAAAGGGAGCCAAAAGGAGCCCAAAGAGGCACAAAGGAGCCAAAAGGAGCCCAAAGGAGCCAAAGAGGCACAAAGGGAGCCAAAAGGAGCCCAAAGAGAGCCAAAAGGAGCCCAAAGAGGCACAAAGGGAGCCGAGGGGTTCCGAATGCAGCCGAGCGGAGCCAAAGGGGCACAGAGGGAGCCAAAAGGAGCCCAAAGGAGCCCAAAGAGGCACAAAGGGAGCCAAAAGGAGCCCAAAGGAGCCCAAAGAGGCACAAAGGGAGCCAAAAGGAGCCCAAAGGAGCCCAAAGAGGCACAAAGGGAGCCAAAAGGAGCCCAACGGAGCCCAAAGAGGCACAAAGGGAGCCAAAAGGAGCCCAAAGGAGCCCAAAGGGGCACAAAGGGAGCCAAAAGGAGCCCAAAGAGAGCCCAAAGAGGCACAAAGGGAGCCAAAAGGAGCCCAAAGAGAGCCAAAAGAGGCACAAAGGGAGCCAAAAGGAGCCCAAAGAGAGCCAAAAGGAGCCCAAAGGAGCTCAAAGAGGCACAAAGGGAGCCCAAAGGAGCCCAAAGGAGCTGAAGAGGGATGAACACGGCTGAGTGGGGGCTGAGCAGCTGTCGAAAGGAGCTCCACAGGGCCGAAAGGAGCCCTCTGGAGCCAAACGGAGCCGAAGAGGCACGAACGAAGTGGAGCTCATGAGGTTCAACACGGCCAAGTGCAAGGTCCTGCACCCGGGTCGGGGCAATCCCCGATTTCAGGACATGGGGGATGATGGGATGGAGAGCAAAGGACTTGGGGTGATGGTCAATGAGAAGCTCAACATGAAATGGAGAGGGGCAGAGTTAGACTGGACATGAGGAAGAACTCCTTCACCATGAGAGTGGTGAGACACTGGAAGAGGGTGCCCAGAGCAGGGGTGGCTGCCCCATCCCTGGAGGGGTTCCAGGCCAGGTTGGATGGGGTTTGGAGCCCCTGATCCAGTGGGAGGTGTCCCTGCCCATGGCAGGGGTGGAACTGATGGGCTTTGAGGTCCCTTCCAACCCAAACCATCCCATGAGTCTCTGAAAGGAGCCAAAGGGAACAAAGCAGTCGCCCAACGGAGCCAAAGAGGCACCAACGCAGCGGAAGAGGCACCAACGGAACCGCCTGGTTCCGAGCGGAGCCGAAGGGAGACGAGCGGCGCCGAAAGGAGCTGAACAGAGCCGAAAGGAGCCCAAGGGAGAAAAGTGGAGCTGAAGAGGCACAAATGCAGCTGAAAAGGAGTCGAATGCAGCTGAAGAGGCACAAATGCAGCCGAAAAGAGCTGAAGAGGCACGAACGCAGCTGAAAGGAGTCGAATGCAGCCAAAGAGGCACAAATGCAGCCGAAAGGAGTCGAATGCAGCTGAAGAGGTACAAATGCAGCCGAAAGGAGCTGAAGAGGTACAAATGCAGCCGAATGCAGCCAAATGCAGCCAAAGAGGCACAAATGCAGCTGAAGAGGCACAAATGCAGCCGAAAAGAGCCGAAGAGGCACGAAGGGAGCCGAGCAGAGCCAAAATGATCCTGAGCGGAGCCAAAAAGGAGGCGAATGCAGCCAAAGAGGCACAAACGCAGCTGAAAGGAGACAAATGCAGCTGAAGAGGCACAAATGCAGCTGAAGAGGTACAAATGCAGCCGAAAAGGAGCTGAATGCAGCCAAAGAGGCACAAATGCAGCTGAAAGGAGCCGAATGCAGCTGAAGAGGCACAAATGCAGCCAAAAGGAGCCGAATGCAGCCAAAGAGGCACAAATGCAGCTGAAAGGATGCGGCCGAACGGAGCCGAAGAGGCACAAGCGATGCCGAGCAGCTGCTGAATGCATCCTAAGGGAGCCGAATGCATCCGAAAGGAGTCAAAAGGAGCCCAAAGGAGCCGGAGAGGGATGAACACGGCTGAGTGGGGGCTGAGCAGCTGTCGAAAGGAGCTCCACAGAGCCAAAGGGATCCAATCAGCTGTCGAAAGGAGCTCCACAGGGCCGAAAGGAGCCCTCTGGAGCCAAACGGAGCCGAAGAGGCACGAAGGCAGCCGAAAGGAGCCCGAGCGGAGCCGAAAGGAGCCGAAGAGGCACGAAGGGAGTCGAGCGGAGCCGAAGCGACCCCGAGCGGAGCCGAAGAGGCGCGAGCGGAGCCGAAGAGGCACGAACGGAGCCGAAGAGGCACGAACGTACCCGAGCGGAGCCGAAGCGCCACGAACGGAGCCGAAGAGACACGAACAGAGCCGAAGCGGCACGAACGGAGCCGAAGCTGCCCCGAACGCACCCGAACGGAGCCGAAGCGGCACGAACGGAGCCGAAGGTGCCCCGAGCGGAGCCGAGCGGAGCCGAAGCGGGGACGCACCTTGCGGGCCGGGGTCCGCGCGGCCCCGGCAGTACCAGGCGAGCGCCAGGGCCGCCGCGTGCCCCGCGGCCACCAACGACGGGAAGAGCGATCCCGTGTCCTCCATCGCACCGAGGCCGCGGGCGGGGACCGACCCGGAGGCACCGCCTCTGCCCCCCCCCCCCCCCCCCGGGCTCCTCCCTGACCCCTCCCGGACAGACCGGGCCGCGGGGGGGGGGGGGAAGGACACCCCGTATGGACCGGGGGGGGTTAAAAACACCCCGTATGGACCGGGGGGGGAAAGGACACCCCGTATGGACCGGGGGGGGGGAAAGGACACCCCGTATAGACCGGGGGGGGGGGGTTAAAAACACCCCGTATGGACCGGGGGGGGGGAAGGACACCCCGTATGGACCGGGGGGGGTTAAAAACAGCCCGTATGGACCGGGGGGGGGGGAAGGACACCCCGTATGGACCCGGGGGGGGGTTAAAAACAGCCCGTATGGACCGGGGGGGGGAGGACACCCCGTATAGACTGGGGGGGGTGAGGACACCACTTATAGACTGGGGGGGGTGGTCAAGGACACCCCGTATGGACCGGGGGGGGGGGGTGGGTGGGTGAGGACACCCCGTATAGACTGGGGGGGGGGCCAAAAACACCCTGTATGGACTGGGGGGGGGGGCAAGGACACCCCTTATAGACTGGGGGGGGGGGGGGGGGGGGGCAAGGACACCCCATATAGACCGGGGGGTGATGAGAACACCACTTATAGACTGGGGGGGGGGGGGTCAAGGACACCCCATATGGACCGGAGTGGGGGTCAAGGACACCCCGTATAGACCGGGAGAGGGGGGTGAGAACACCACTTATAGACTGGGGGGGGGGGTCAAGGACACCCCATATGGACTGGAGGGGGGCCAAGAGCACCACTTATAGACGGGGGGGGGGGTGAGGACACCCCGTACGGACCAGAGTGGGGGTCAAGGACACCCCGTATAGACTGGGGGGGGCCAAAAATCCCCCTTATAGCCCAGGGCGGGACGGAACGGGGCCAAAGTACCCTTTATAGCCCGGGGGGGGGGGGGGGGGGGGAAAGGACACCCCCTTATAGCCCGGGGGGGGGGGCCAAGAACCCCCCCCTTATAGCCCGGGGGGAGGGGGAAGGACACCCCCTTATAGCCCGGGGGGGGGGGGCCAAGAACCCCCCCCTTATAGCCCGGGGGGGGGCGGGGATGGGGCCAAGAACTCCCCCCCCCCCCCCTTCCCACTTCCGATCCCCAAACACGGAGCGGAAAACCTACCGGGAACCACCTTCATGGGAGCGGGAACGGGGGGAGAGTGGGAATGGGAATAGAATGGGAATGGGAATGGGAATGGGAATGGGAATGGGAATGGGAGGGAATGGGAATGGGAGAGAGTGGGAATGGGAATGGGAACGGGAACGGGAATGGGAATGGGAGGGAATGGGAATGGGAGAGAGTGGGAATGGGAATGGGAATGGGGAGAGATAAGGAATGGGAATGGGAATGGGAACGGGAATGGGGAGAGGAGATAAGGACTGGGATTGGGTAGAGATAAGGATTGGGATTGGGAACGGGGAGAGATAAGGACTGGGAATGGGATTGGGAACGGGGAGAGATTGGGAATGGGATTGGGAATGGGGAGAGATAAGGAATGGGAATGGGAATGGGAGAGATAAAGACAGGGATTGGGATTGGGTAGAGATAAGGATTGGGATTGGGAATGGGAGTGGGTAGAGATAAGGAATGGGACTGGGATTGGGATTGGGATTGGGTAGAGATAAGGAATGGGATTGGGGAGAGATAAGGACTGGGAATGGGAATGGGATTGGGAATGGGGAGAGATAAGGACTGGGAATGGGATTGGGAATGGGAGTGGGTAGAGATAAGGACAGAGAAGGGATTGGGAATGGGAAGAGATAAGGATTGGGATGGGAATGGGAATGGGTAGAGATAAGGACTGGGATTGGGAAGAGATAAGGACTGGGATTGGGATTGGGAACGGGGAGAGATAAGGATTGGGAATGGGTAGAGATAAGGACAGGGATTGGGATTGGGAACGGATAGAGATAATGATAGGACAGAGATTGGGATGGGGATGGGGAATGGGCGGGGACTGAGCAGGAATCAAGCAGGGATCGGGATAGGACAGGGATCGGGATGGGGAACGGGATGGGAACAGACAGAGACAGGGATTGGGAATGGGAAGATGCAGGAATCTGGCTGGAAACAGGAAGGGATGGGGAGAGGTCAGGATCAGGATGGGGATCGGGATGGGACTGGGATCGGGCAGGGAAGGAGCAAGTTTCGGGATTGGGCAGAGGTTGGGATTGGGATAGAGCTGGGATCAGCCTGGGATTGGGCCGGGATTGGGATAGGATCAGCCTGGGAATGGGATAGGGCTGAGATCAGCCTGGGATTGGGCCGGGATTGGGATAGGATCAGCCTGGGAAGAGGCTGGGATTGGGATAAGGCCGAGATCAGCCTGGGATCAGCCTGGGAAGGGGATAGGATCAGAGTGGGAAAGGAGCTGGGAAGGGGATAGGGCTGAGATCAGCCTGGAAAAGGGCTGGGATCAGCCTAGGAAGGGATTAGGGCTGGGAAAAGGATAGGATCAGCCTGGGATCGGGCTAGGAAAGGGTCTGGGATTGGGATAGGGCTGAGATCAGCCTGGGAACGGGCTGGGAAGGGGATAGGATCAGCCTGGAAAAGGGCTGGGAAGGGGATAAGATCAACCTGGGAAGGGACTGGGATTGGGATAGGGCTGAGATCAGCCTGGAAAAGGGCTGGGAAGGGGATAGGATCAGCCTGGGAAGGAGATAGGGCTGAGATCAGCCTGGGAAGGGGCTGGGAATGGGATAGGATGAACCTGGAAAAGGGCTGGGAAGGGGATAGGATCAGAGTGGGAAAAGGGCTGGGAAAGGGATAGGATCAGCCTGGAAAAGGGCTGGGATTGGGATAGGGCTGAAATCAGCCTGGGAAAGGGCTGGGAAAGGGATAGGATCAGAGTGGGAAAGGGGCTGGGAAGGGGATAAAATCAATCTGGGAAGGGTCTGGGATTGGGATAGGGCTGAGATCAGCCTGGAAAAGGGCTGGGAAAGGGATAAAATCAGCCTGGGAAGGGTCTGGGGAAAGGATAGGATGAACCTGGAAAAGGGCTGGGAAGGGCATAGGATCAGAGTGGGAAAGGGGCTGGGAAAGGGGATAGGATCAGCCTGGAAAAGGGCTGGGAGGGGGATAGGATCAGCCTGGGAAGGGGATAGGGCTGGGATCGGGTAAGGATCAGCCTGGGAAGGGTCTGGGATCGGGATGGGGTTCGGGATCGGGATCGGAGGGCGCAGCGGCTGCGGATGGGGGGGATGGGGGGGGGGGGTGGGGGGGACACCCGGGCCAAGGGCACCGCTATAAATAACCGCAGCGGTCACCGAGACCGAGATAGAAACTGATGGGGGGGGGGGGGCGGAGCAGGAACCCCCCCTCGGGGTACCCCCCCCGCACCTCCAAAATAGGGGGGGAATGGGGGGGGGGGGTCACCCCGCAATCCCCCACGGGGACCGCTCCCCCCGCGCTGTGCAATTAGCGGAGCAAAGAAACGACCCTTCTTCGCCTCCCTTTAAACCCGCGGGGACCCCCCCCAAAAAAAAACCCCCCAAAACACCCCCCCCCCAAAAAAAAGCAGCGCGACCCCGTCCCGGGCAGCGTAAAATCCGGACCGGGTTTTACCGCTGCGGAGCCCGAGGAAAACCCGGAGCGGATCTCGCGGGCGGCGGAACTGGGGTGGGGGGGGAAAGAGGGGCAGAGACCCCAGGGGGAGGGAGGGGGGCTGAGGGGGGGGGTCTGGGGGGGACCCCCACATCATGGCTGCAAATAAGGGCGTCTATGGGGGGCTCCGAGCCCCCCCCCCCGCGTGATGATGGGGGGGTCTGAGCACCCCATGGGTGCATTTTGGGGGGTCTATGGGGGGGTCCCAGCACCCAGAGGTGATGGGGGGGGAGGGTCTATGAGGGCCCCCCCACCCCATGGGTGCATTTTGGGGGGTCTATGGGGGGTCACAGCACCCAGAGGTGATGGGGGGGGGTCTATAAGGGTCCCCCCCACCCCATGGGTACATTTTGGGGGGGTCTCTGGGGGGAGTCCCAGCACCCAGAGGTGATGGGGGGGGGTTTATGAGGGTCCCCCCACCCCATGGGTGCATTTTGGGGGGGTCTATGAGGGCCCCCCACCCCATGGGTGCATTTTGGGGGGGGTCTATGGGGGGGGGTCACAGCACCCAGAGGTGATGGGGGGGGGTCTATAAGGGTCCCCCCCACCCCATGGGTACATTTTGGGGGGGTCTCTGGGGGGAGTCCCAGCACCCAGAGGTGATGGGGGGGGGTTTATGAGGGTCCCCCCACCCCATGGGTGCATTTTGGGGGGGTCTATGAGGGCCCCCCACCCCATGGGTGCATTTTGGGGGGGGTCTATGGGGGGGGTCACAGCACCCAGAGGTGATGGGGGGGGTCTATGAGGGCCCCCTCTCTCATGGGTGCATTTTGGGGGGGTCTATGGGGGGTCACAGCACCCAGAGGTGATGGGGGGGGTCTATGAGGGCCCCCCCTCTCATGGGTGCATTTTGGGGGGGTCTCTGGGGGGGTCCCAGCACCCAGAGGTGATGGGGGGGGGTCTATGAGGGCCCCCCCTCTCATGGGTGCATTTTGGGGGGGTCTCAGGGGGGGTTCAGCCCCTCGGTGATGCCAAGGGGGGGTCCTCACGCCCTGTCCCCCCCCCCGGCGGTGACTCAGCTCTGATTTTTCCGAGCTGGAAAATCCAGGGGGGGGGGGGGGGCAGAGAGGGGGGGGGACGGGACAGGACGGGGGGGGCCCCCCCAGTTCCAGCTGCCGCCGATCGGGTGTCGGATCGGGTGTCCTCCCCCCCCCCCACAGCTGCCGCCGTCCGTCTGTCCGTCCATCCCGGACAGGCACCGCGGGGACCCCCCCAGAGACCCCCCCAGCACAATGGGGACCCCCCTATAGCCCCCCCATGGCACAGACCCCCCCATCAGCACAATGGGGACCCCCCTATAGCCCCCCCCAAATCACAGACACCTTTATAGCTCCTCCTACAGCACAGACCCCCCCATAAACCCCCCCCAGCACAATGGGGACCCCCCTATAGCCCCCCCCATGGCATAGACCCCCCCCATCAGCACAATGGGGACCCCCTCACAGCCCCCCCCAGCACAGACCCCCCCTCAGCGCAATGGGGACCCCCTCACAGCCCCCCCCAGCACAGCCCCCCCCCTCAGCGCAATGGGGACCCCCTCACAGCCCCCCCCCAGCACAGACCCCCCCCCTCAGCACAATGGGGACCCCCTCACAGCCCCCCCCAGCACAGCCCCCCCCCCTCGGCACAATGGGGACCCCCTCACAGCCCCCCCCAGCACAGCCCCCCCCCTCAGCACAATGGGGACCCCCTCACAGCCCCCCCCAAGCACAGACCCCCCCCCAGCACAGCCCCCCCCCAGTACCGCCTTTGCCCCCCCAAACCTTCCCCCCCCCCCCATAAGAACAGCCCCCCCAGTACCGGCACTGGGAGCACTGGTGGCACTGGGGCAGCAGGAGGCTGAGCCGTACTGGTCCCAGTATGGGGGGGGTACTGGGGTGCAGCTTACCGGCATCGGCGCTGGTGTCGGGGGGAGCCGTACTGGGACCAGTACCGGCGGTGGGTTCTGCCTTACTGGGACCAGTACTGGTGGAGGGCTGTGCCTTACTGGTCCCAGTACTGGTGATGGGTTCTGCCTTACTGGTCCCAGTATCGGTGGTAGTGGTGGCAGCAGGTCCTGGCTTACTGGTCCCAGTATCGGTGGTGGGTTCTGCTGTACTGGTCCCAGTACTGGTGGTGGGCTGTGCCTTACTGGTCCCAGTATCGGTGGTGGGCTGTGCCTTACTGGTTCCAGTACCGGTGATGGGTTCTGCCTTACTGGTCCCAGTATCGGTGGTGGGTTGAGCCTTACTGGTCCCAGTACCAGTAGCAGTGGTGAGCTGTGCCTTACTGGTCCCAGTACTGGTGGTGAGCTGTGCCTTACTGGTTCCAGTATTGGTGATGGGTTCTGCCTTACTGGTCCCAGTACCGGTGGCAGTGGTGGCAGTACGCTGCAGCTTACTGGTACTGCTGGCTCGTCGCTTACTGGTCCCAGTATCGGTACTGGTGGTGGGTTGTGCCTTACTGGTCCCAGTAGTGGTGGCAATGGTGGCTCGTGGCTTACTGGTCCCAGTATCATTACTGGTGGCAGGTCTTGGCTTACTGGTCCCAGTATCATTACTGGTGGCAGGTCTTGGCTTACTGGTCCCAGTATCGGTATCCATAGCACTGGTGGCTCTTGGCTTACTGGTCCCAGTATCCATAATGGTGGCAGCTTCTGCCTTACTGGTCCCAGTATCGTTACTGGTGGTGGCTCGCGGCTTACTGGTCCCAGTATCGGTAATGGTGGCAGCTTCTGCCTTACTGGTCCCAGTATCCATGATGGTGGCAGGTCTTGGCTTACTGGTCCCAGTATCGGTATCCATGGCACTGGTGGGTTGTGCCTTACTGGTCCCAGTATGGGTACTGGTGGTGGCTCGTGGCTTACTGGTCCCAGTATTGGTACTGGTGGCAGCTTCTGCCTTACTGGTCCCAGTATGGATATCCATGGCACTGGTGGCTCTTGGCTTACTGGTCCCAGTATCGTTACTGGTGGTGGCTTCTGCCTTACTGGTCCCAGTATGGGTGGCACTGGTGGGTCTTGGCTTACTGGTCCCAGTATCCATGATGGCGGCAGGTCTTGGCTTACTGGTCCCAGTATTGGTACTGGTGGGTTGTGCCTTACTGGTCCCAGTATGGATATCCATGGCACTGGTGGCTCTTGGCTTACTGGTCCCAGTATGGGTACTGGTGGTGGCTCCTGCCTTACTGGTCCCAGTATCAGTACTGGTGGTGGCTCGTGGCTTACTGGTCCCAGTATGGGTGGCACTGGTGGGTTGTGCCTTACTGGTCCCAGTATGGATATCCATGGCACTGGTGGCTCGTGGCTTACTGGTCCCAGTATGGGTACTGGTGGTGGCTCCTGCCTTACTGGTCCCAGTATGGCTGTTGGCGCTGCGTTGGCGCCGGGGCTCGGGGTGGGCGCCGGGCGGGAGCCGCAGGCAGCGCCGCAGTTGGGCCGCGCCGGCGTCGCTGAGGAACCAATAGGAGTGGCGCCAGGCGGAGGTTTGGCGCACGAGGCCGCGGGAGCGCAGCGAGGCCATGGCGCGCAGCACCGCCACGTTGGGCACGGCCGGCAGCCCCGGGTGCCGCCGCCGCGGCCGCGCGTCCCTCTCCGCCACCACCACGCCGTCGCGCAGCAGCAGCGCCACGATGGCGCGGAACTGCTCCAGCGGCATCAGCATCCCCGCCACCATCGCCCCGAGCCGCACGGAGCCGCCGCGACGGCGCTCTATGGCACACGGGGTCCGCTCGGCTGAGTTACGGCTCTTTATGGCACGCGGGATCCGCTCGGTGATGGCTCTCTATGGCACACGGGATCCGCTCGGCTGAGTTACGGCTCCTCACGGCACACAGGAGCCGCTCGGTGACGGCTCTGTATGGCACACGGGATCCGCTCGGTGACGGCTCTTTATGGCACACGGAGTCGGATCCGCTCGGTGATGGCTCTTTATGGCACACGGGATCCACTCGGCGACGGCTCTTTATGGCACACGGGATCGGAGCCGCTCGGCGACGGCTCTTTATGGCACACGGGATCCACTCGGCGACGGCTCTTTATGGCACACGGGATCGGAGCCGCTCGGCGACGGCTCTGTATGGCACACGGGATCCGCTTGGCTGAGTTACGGCTCTTTATGGCACACAGGATCCGCTCGGCGATGGCTCTTTATGGCACACGGGATTGGATCCGCTCAGTGATGGCTCTTTATGGCACACGGGGTCGGATCTGCTCGGCGATGGCTCTGTATGGCACACGAGGTCGGAGCCGCTCGGTGATGGCTCTCTATGGCACACGGGGTCGGAGCCGCTCGGTGATGGCTCTGTATGGCACACGGGATCCGCTCGGTGATGGCTCTCTATGGCACACAGGGTCGGATCCGCTCGGTGATGGCTCTTTATGGCACACGGGAGCCGCTCGGTGATGGCTCTTTATGGCACACGGGAGCCGCTCGGTGATGGCTCTGTATGGCACACGGGATCGGATCTGCTCGGTGACAGCTCTTTATGGCACACGGGGTCGGATCCGCTCGGCGATGGCTCTTTATGGCACACGGGGTCGGATCCGCTCGGTGATGGCTCTTTATGGCACACGGGATCCGCTCGGCTCCGTTGTGTCTCACCACAGCGTCCGGGAGCCGCTCAGCTCAGTTTCGGCACACGGGATCACACCCACCCGGTTCCGGCACTCCACAGGATCCGCTCGGCTCGGTTCCGGCACAGGGGCTCACACCCACCCGGTTCCGGCACTCCGCGGCACACGGGAACGGTTCTGCCCGGTTCCGGCACTCCGCGGCACACAGGATCCGCTCGGCTCGGTTCCGGCACTCCGTGGCACACGGGAACGGTTCTGCCCGGTTCCGGCACTCCGCGGCACACAGGAACGGTTCTGCTCGGTTCCGGCACTCCGCGGCACACGGGAACGGTTCTGCCCGGTTCCGGCACTCCGCGGCACACAGGAACGGTTCTGCTCGGTTCCGGCACTCCGCGGCACACGGGAACGGTTCTGCCCGGTTCCGGCACTCCGCGGCACACGGGAGCGGTTCTGCCCGGTTCCGGCACTCCGCGGCACACGGGAACGGTTCCGTCAGGCGGCGCTCGGGGCTGTTCCGGCACCGCTCCCCGGGATCGGCTCCAAGCGGTTACGTTCTGGCACAGCTCCGTCTGTTCCGGCGCCCGCGGACGCGTCTGCCCGGCTCGGGCGGTTCCGGCAGCCGCCACGGCACGCTCTGCCACAGCCCAGTACAGCCCAGTACGGCCCAGTACAGCCCAGTCCAGTTCAGCTCAGAACCGCCCAGTACAGCTCAGCACAGCCCAGTGCAGTCCAGTACGGACCAGTACGGTCCAGTATGGTTCGGCACAGTCAGCTCACCAGAGCCCAGTGCAGTCCAGTACGGTCCAGTACAGCTCAGCACAGCCCAGTACGGTCCAGTACGGTCCAGTACAGCTCAGCACAGCCCAGTATGGTCCAGTACGGTCCAGTACAGCTCAGCACAGCCCAGTATAGTCCAGCACAGCCCAGGACAGTCCAGTACAGCCCAGTATGGTCCAGTACAGCTCAGCACAGCCCAGTGCGGTCCAGTACAGCCCAGTACAGTGCAGCTCAGCACTGCCCAGTATGATCCAGTACAGACCAGTACGGTCCAGCACAGCCCAGTACGGTCCAGTGCAGCTCAGCAGAGCCCAGTATGATCCAGTACAGACCAGTACGGTCCAGTACAGCTCACCACAGCCCAGTATGATCCAGCACAGCCCAGTACGGTCCAGTACAGCTCAGCAACGCCCAGTATGGTCCAGCACAGCCCAGTACGGTCCAGTACAGCTCGGTCCAGTCCAGCCCAGTGCTGCCCAGTGCCACCCAGTACCGCCCAATATGGACCAGTACGGACCAGTACAGCCCAGTATGGACCAGTACCGCCCAGTACGGACCACTCCAGCCCCGACGGTGCCCGCGGGCGGTGGCGGAATGGGGGGGGGGGGGGGGAAGGTCCTGCTCTGAGTCAGCGGCGCCTCCGCCCAAAGGGGGGGGAGGGGGAGATGGAAAAGAGCAGCCGGGAGGGGGGAGGGGGAGAGAGGGGGAGAGGGGGGAAAATGGGGGAGAATGGGGGGGAATGGGGGAGAATGGGAGAGAATGGGGGAGAATGGGGAGAGAATGGGGGGAGAATGGGGAGAGAATGGGGGAGAATGGGGGAGAGAATGGGGGAGAATGGGGGAGAGAAAGGGGAGAGAATGGGGAGAGAATGGGGAGAGAATGGGGAGAGAATGGGGAGAGAATGGGGAGAGAATGGGGGAGAGAATGGGGGAGAATGGGGAGAGAATGGGGGAGAGAATGGGGGAGAATGGGGAGAGAATGGGGAGAGAATGGGGAGAGAATGGGGAGAGAATGGGGAGAGAATGGGGAGAGAATGGGGAGAGAATGGGGGAGAATGGGGGAGAGAATGGGGGAGAGAATGGGGGAGAATGGGGAGAGAATGGGGGAGAATGGGGAGAGAATGGGGAGAGAATGGGGAGAGAATGGGGGAGAATGGGGAGAGAATGGGGAGAGAATGGGGAGAGAATGGGGGAGAGAATGGGGAGAGAATGGGGAGAGAATGGGGAGAGAATGGGGAGAGAATGGGGAGAGAATGGGGAGAGAATGGGGAGAGAATGGGGGAGAGAATGGGGAGAGAATGGGGAGAGAATGGGGAGAGAATGGGGAGAGAATGGGGAGAGAATGGGGAGAGAATGGGGAGAGAATGGGGAGAGAATGGGGAGAGAATGGGGAGAGAATGGGGAGAGAATGGGGGAGAGAATGGGGAGAGAATGGGGGAGAATGGGGAGAGAATGGGGAGAGAATGGGGGAGAGAATGGGGGAGAGAATGGGGAGAGAATGGGGGGAGAATGGGGAGAGAATGGGGAGAGAATGGGGAGAGAATGGGGGAGAGAATGGGGAGAGAATGGGGGAGAGAATGGGGAGAATGGGGAGAGAATGGGGAGAGAATGGGGAGAGAATGGGGAGAGAATGGGGGAGAATGGGGGAGAGAATGGGGAGAGAATGGGGGAGAGAATGGGGGAGAATGGGGGAGAGAATGGGGGAGAGAATGGGGAGAGAATGGGGAGAGAATGGGGAGAGAATGGGGAGAGAATGGGGAGAGAATGGGGAGAGAATGGGGGAGAATGGGGAGAGAATGGGGGAGAATGGGGGAGAATGGGAGAGAATGGGGAGAGAATGGGGGGAGAATGGGGAGAGAATGGGGAGAGAATGGGGAGAGAATGGGGAGAGAATGGGAGAGAATGGGGAGAGAATGGGGAGAGAATGGGGAGAGAATGGGGAGAGAATGGGGAGAGAATGGGGAGAGAATGGGGAGAGAATGGGGAGAGAATGGGGAGAGAATGGGGGAGAATGGGGAGAATGGGGAGAGAATGGGGAGAGAATGGGGAGAGAATGGGGAGAGAATGGGGAGAGAATGGGGAGAGAATGGGGGAGAGAATGGGGAGAGAATGGGGAGAGAATGGGGGGAGAATGGGGGAGAATGGGGAGAGAATGGGG
>NW_026527752.1:0-22551 GCF_017976375.1 Cuculus canorus | reverse complement strand
CATGGTGTCCAAGTGGATGGAGACCATGATGATGTCCAAGTGGTGACAGCCCGTGACGTCCTAATGGACGGAGACCATGATGTCCAAGTGGTGACAGCCCATGGTGTCCAAGTGGTTGGAGATCATGGTGTCCACCTGGTGACAGCCCATGATGTCCACGTGGATGGAGACCATGGTATCCAAGTGGTGACAGCCCATGATGTCCAAGTGGTGACAGCCCATGGTGTCCAAGTGGATGGAGACCATGATGTCCAGTTGGTGACAGCCCATGATGTCCAAGTGGTTGGAGATCATAATGTCCACCTGGTGACAGCCCGTGGTGTCCATGTGGATGGAGATCATGGTGTCCAAGCAGTGACAGCCCATGATGTCCAAGCGGCCACAGCCCGTGATGTCCAGTTGGTGACAGCCTGTGATGTCCAAGTGGATGGAGATGATGTCCACTTGGTGACAGCCCGTGGTGTCCAAGTGAGTGGTCAACTCCATGACATCCAAGTGGTGACAGTCTGTGACGTCCAAGCAGCCACAGCCCATGAGGTCCAAGTGGTGACAGCCCATGATGTTCAAGCAGCCGGAGATCATGACATCCAACTGGTGACAGCCCGTGATGTCCAATGAGTGACCGGAGTCCATGATGTCGCAGCAGTGACAGCCCGTGACGTCCAAGCAAGTGGCCGGAGTCCGTGACATCCAAGCAGCCGCAGCCCATGATGTCCAAGCGGTGACAGCCCGTGATGTCCAAGTGAGCAGCCGGGGTCCATGATGTCCAAGTGGACTCAGTCCCTGATGTCCAAGTGGCCACAGACCATCAGGTCCAAGTGGATGGAGACCATGATGTCCAAGCGGTGACAGCCCATGATGTCCAAGTGGACGGAGACCATGATGTCCAAGTGGTAACAGACCGTGACGCCCAAGTGGTGACAGCCCATGATGTCCAAGTGGTGGCAGCCCGTGACGTCCAAGCGAGCAGCCGGAGTCCCTGATGTCCAAGTGGCCACAGACCATCGTGTCCAAGCGGTGGCAGCCCTTGATGTCCCAGTGGATGGAGTCCCTGATGTCCAAGTGGACGGAGACCATGGCAACTGAGTGGCCGGAGACCACGACAGCCGAGGGGCCGGAGGAGTCCCTGCTGTCCAAGCAGTGGCCGCCTGTGATGTCGGAGCATCAGGATGCGGTGACGTCCTCCAGCACCGTGTGCCACACCGACATCGTCATCTCCTCCTTTGGCCGCATCGCCTTCTTGGGGACGCATCACGTCCTCCTTTGGAAGCGTTGTGTCCTCCTTTGGAAGTGTTGTGTCCTCCTTTGGAAGCGTTGTGTTCTCCTTTGGATGCATCATCACCTTCAGACGCGTCGTCTCCTCCTCCGGATGCACCGTCTCTTCCTTTGGATGCATCGCCTCCTCCTTCCGGACGCACCATCTCCCTCGGGATGCGTTGTCTTCTCCTTTGGATGCACCGTCTCTCTGGGGGACGCATCATCTTCCCTTTGGATGCATCGTCTCCCTTCACCTGCATCGTCTCCTCCTTTGGATGTGCCATTTCCTCCTTTGGATGAGTCATTTTCTCCTTTGGATGTGTCATTTCCTCCTTTGGATGTGTCATTTCCTCCTCTGGATGCATCGTCTCCTCCTTCACATGCATCATTTCCTCCTTCACATGCATCGTCTCCCTTGGATGCATCGTTTCCTCTCTTGAATGTGTTGTTCCTCCCTTGGATGCATCATTTCCTTTCTTGGATGCGTCATTTCCTTCCTTAGATGCATCGTTTCCTTCCTTGGATGCATTGATTCCTTCCTGGGATACGTCGTTTCCTCTCTTGAATGCGTCGTTTGCTCCCTTGGATGCGTCGTTTCCTTCCCTGGATGCGTTGTTTCCTCTCTTGAATGCATCGTTTCCTTCCTTGGATGCGTCATTTCCTTCCTTGGATGCATCGTTTCCTCCCTCGGATGCATCGTTTCCTCCCTTGGATGCGTCATTTCCTTCCTTGGATGCATCGTTTCCTCCCTCGGATGCGTCATTTCCTTCCTCAGATGCATCATTTCCTCCCTTAGATGCGTCATATCCTTCCTTGGATGCATCGTTTCCTTCCTTGGATGCATCGTTTCCTCCCTCGGATGCATCGTTTCCTCCCTTGGATGCATCATTTCCTTCCTCGGATGCATCATTTCCTTCCTTGGATGCATCATATCCTCCCTCGGATGCGTCATTTCCTCCCTCGGATGCATCGTTTCCTCCCTTGGATGCGTCGTTTCCTTCCTTGGATGCGTCATTTCCTTCCTTGGATGCGTTATTACTCTCTTAGATGCATCGTTTCCTCCCTTGATTGCATCGTTTCCTCTCTTGAATGCGTCATTTCCTCTCTTGGATGCATCATTTCCTCCCTCGGATGCGTCGTTTCCTCCCTTGGATGCGTCATATCCTTCCTTGGATGCGTCGTTTCCTCCCTCGGATGCGTCGTTTCCCCCCTGGATGCGCCGCCTCCGTCGCAGACGCCGCCTCCGTCGCAGACGCCGCCTCCATCGCATGCGCCGCCTCCGCCGGGCGCCGCCGCCGCCTCTCGCGATCGATGCGGGGACGAAGCCGAAGGGGTTCCTTAATTACAAAAGAGTCGCTGAGCGTTTCCATCCCAACAATCGCAACTGTTTTTCGGGGTTGGGGCTTTCGGGGGCGGCTGCGGCGCTGCAGGGACCGCGCCGGAGCGCGGCAGAGCCGGGCGGGTTCGCAATATACAAATAACGCCGCGCGCGGTGAGGCGGCGGCGGAGTGGAGGCACTGCGGCGGTGGCGGTGGCGGCGGTGGAGCGGCGTTCGGGGCGGAACAGGGGGGCGGCAGCGGCGATGGCGGCGATGGCGGCGCTCAGGCCACGCGCAACGGTGACCCGCGCGGTCCGTCCCGCTCGCCGCCGGCCTCCCGCCCGCAGCTCACCGCCGGCGCGTAGCGGCGCCCGAAGCTGGAGGACGAGTACGAAGAGGAGGAGAAGGTCATGGAGAAGCCGGAGGCGGTGGCGTCGAAGCTGCCGCGGCGCGAGCCCGAGCGGGAGCCGGTGCGGGAACCGGAGCGCGATCCGGCGGCCGATCCGGCGCCGCTGACGTTGTAGGGGCTGTAGTAGCCTTTGGTGGAGTGCGCCGAGGCCTCGAGGAGGCGCAGCCCGGTGCCGTCCTCGATCATGCTGCGCTCCATGGCGTCCTTGTAGGAGATCTTGAGTTTGGTTTTGGGGCAGGTGAGGTACTTGGAGTAGGTGTGGACGTCGCGCAGCTTCTGGGCCGTGCGGGCGTCGATGGTGCCCTTCTGCAGCGCCTCGTCCAGGGAGACGCGCCCGGCGGCGTCGGGCTCGATCAGTCCCCCCGTCAGGTACTGCACCTCCAGGAAGCGCTGCCCGGCCTCGTAGTAGAGCCACCCCTTCTTCAGCGCCTGCGCCGCAGACATCTTGGTCTTGGTCCGCGGGTCCTCGAAGCCGTAGAAGGCCTTCTGCGCCAGGTTGATGCGGTCCACCATCATCTTGTCCACCAAGCCCTTGGCCACGGCGTCGGCCACCGAGCACTTCTCGCCGCTGCCGGGGTCGATGATGCCGCCGGTGCAGGCCTGCGCCTCCAGCAGCCGCTGCCCGGTGATGTTGTCCACCAGGTTGCGGCGCATGGCTTCGGTGATGGACACCTTCTCCAGGGTGTCGGTGTCGAGGATGCCGGCCACCGGCCCCGTCTCCTCGCTGGGGTCGCTCCAGGCAGAGAGGTGGGGGCGGGCGGGCGTGGGGCCGACGCTGTAGGCCGAGGAGGAGGAGGAGCCCACGGAGGACGAGCGCGAGCGGAAGCCGCCGGCGTTGCCCGAGAGCATGTCGGCGAACTCGGTGATGGAGAGCGCGCCCGAGCGGTACTGGTCGAGCGCCGATTGGTCGATGAGGCCTTTGCCGATGGCGTCGTCGATGTCGTACTGGCGGCCCGAGCGGCGGTCGATGATCATGGACTTGACGACGCCGTCCGAGGAGGAGGTGGTGATCTCCTCCCACTCGCACTCCTGCTCCGACAGCTCCAGGTAGGTCTGGTGGTCGATGAGGCCCTTGCGATACGCCTCGTAGACCGACATCTCCTTACCCGTCTCCGGGTCGACGATGACCACCCTGCGCTTGCGGACGGACGACTTGGACGACGTCTTCCTCTCGCGTTTCTTCTCCTTGAGGGGCAGAAGGCACAGCCCGGTCTCCGGGTCGGTGACGCAGCGCTCCATCAGCTGCAGGTAGGTGAGGTTCTCCTCCGTGTTGGGGTCGAAGAAGCCCTTGGTGTCGTCGCTGGGGTCCAGCAGGATCTCGTTCATCTCCTCGTCGAAGAGGCCCCTCTTGTAGGCCACCTCCACCGGCAGCCGGTGGCTCTCCTCGGGGTCGATGATGCCGCCCGTGGCGATCTGGGCCTCCAGGAGGCGGATGCCGTGGTCCTTGAGGATCAACCCCTTCTTCATGGCTTGGAAGAGGGAGATGAGTTTGCCGGAGTAGGGGTCGCGGTAGCCGGTGACGGCCCTCTCGGCGGAGAGCAGTTTGTCCTTGAACTCGGGCCCCACGATGCCCATGCGCACGGCCTCCTCCACCGTCAGCTTGAGGCCTTTGATGGGGTCGATGACGTAGCCCGTGGCCGCCTGCGCCTCCAGCAGCTCGAAGGCGGTGCCGGGCCGGATGATGCCCTTCTTCATGGCCTGGTAGACGGACAGCCGCTCTTTGGTGGAGTCCACGAAGACGCCGGCGATGCAGCTGGTGCCCTCCAGGAACTTCTGGAGGTTCTTGGAGACCTCCTCGACGGAGGTGAGGCCCTCCTGGAGGCGTCGGGCGGTGGCCTCATCCATCACCTGCGAGCGCAGCAGCTCCTCGACGGTGATCTGCTTGCGCAGGCCGCGGAAGGTCAGCCCGCGCGCGTCGCCCAGCGGCAGCAGGAGGAGCCCGCTGGCCTCGTCCTTGCGGCACCGCTTCAGCAGCTGCGCGTAGCTCAGCTTCTCCTCCGTCGAGGGGTCCACGTAGGCGCGCACCTCGCTGGGCTCCGACAGCGCCGCCTGCGTCTCCCTGTCCAGGAGGCCCCGCTGGAAGGCCACCTCCAAGGGCAGGTGGAAGCCCAAGCGCGGGTCCACCACGCCGCCGGTGGCCATCTGGGCGTCCAGGAGCTTGAGGGCCTCCTCGCTGGGAATGAGCTCCTTCTTCATGGCTTGGAAGACGGAGATCTTCTGCTCGCTGTAGGGGTCCCGGTACCCCGTCACCGCCCTCTCGGCCGACAGGAGGCGGTCGTGCATCTCGGGTCCCACCACGCCTTTCCTCACCGCCTCGTCCACCGTCAGCATCTCGTTCTTCACGGGGTCGATGACGAAGCCCGTGGCCGCCTGGGCCTCCAGGAGGGACCGCGCCGCCTCGGCGCCGATCAACCCCTTCTTCAGCGCTTGGTAGACGCTCAGCTTCTGCTTGGAGGCCGGGAGGAAGATGCCGGCCACGCAGCCCGACCCGTAGAGGTACTTCCAGACGGCCTCCACGTCCAGGAGCTCGCGGAAGGTCTTGGCGCCCTCTTTGAGGAGGTTGTAGACGTCCAAGGAGATGATCTTGGCCTCGTAGAGGTCCTCGGCCGTGATGCGGCGCCGGACGTAGTCGTAGGAGGTGAGGTTCTGCTGCCGGATGATCTCGGTCTTCTCGATGATCTCGACGATGATGATGATGAGGCGCTCCTTGGAGACGCGGCCCGAGCGGAACTCCTCCGTCAGCCGCTTGCGCTGCTCCTCGGGCAGCAGATCCGACTGCAGGATCTCCCACAGCGACATGGAGGAGCCGGCCCGGCTGCCCGCCGGGATGTCCACCCGCGTCTCCTCCAACGCTTTGCGCGTCTCCTCCTCCGTGTAGACCTCGGTGGTCTCCACCAGCGCCGGCGCCTGGCGCAGCGGCAGCAGGAGGAGCCCCGTCTCGGGGTCCTCCACGCAGCGCTCCTTCAGCCGCGCGTAGCTCAGCTTCTCCTGCGTGCTGGGCTCCGAGAAGGCCGCGGCGGCGGCGCCGGGCTCCGAGAGGCTGCGGTGCATCTCCTCGTCCAAGCAGCCGCGCTCGTAGGCCACCGCGAGCGGGAGGCGGTGGCTGTGGACGGGGTCGACGATGCCGCCGGTGGCGAGCTGCGCCTCCAGGAGGCGGCGGCCGTGCTCCTGCGCCACCAAACCCTTCTTCATGGCCTGGAAGAGGGAGACGGTGTCGCCGGAATAGGGGTCCTTGTAGCCCGTGACGGCCTTCTCGGCCGACAGCAGCTTCTCGTGCAGCTCCGGCCCCACCACGCCGCCCTTCACCGCTTCGTTGACGTAGAGCTTGCGGTTCTTCACGGCGTCCACCAAGAAGCCGGTGGCCGCCTGCGCCTCCAGGAGGGCCACGGCCACCTCGGGCCGCAGCAGCTCCCTCCTCATGGCCTCGTAGATGTTCAGCTTCTCCTTGGTGGCCTCCACGTAGACGCCGGCGATGCAGTCGCCGCCGTGGAGGAAGGCCCTCACCGCCGGCGTCTCGGCGAGCTCCTTCACCGTCTTCGTGCCCTCCGTCAGCTGCTCGTACTGCGCGGGGCTGAGGACGCGCGAGGCCAGCAGCTCGCCGGCGGGCACCGGCGCCCGCAGCCCGCTGAAGGTCAGCTTCTCCTGCTTCTTGGCCTCCGCCTCCTCCACGATGGTGATGACGATCTTGATGACCTTCTCCACGGTGACTTTGCCGCTCTGGAACTGCCGCAGGAGTTCGCGCCGCTGCTCCTCCGTGAAGTACTCGGAGCGGAGCAGCTCCCAGACGGTCACCGTCCGCCCCTTCCAGCCGCCCACCGGCACCTCCACGGTGGCTCTGTCCAAGCGCTCCTGGGCTTGGCCGTCGCTGTAGAGCTCCTCGCGCTGCGCCCGGATGGCGCCGTCCGACAGCGGCAGCAGCCGCAGCCCCGTCCGCTCGTCGCGGCGGCACTTCTCCTGCAGCCGCGCGTAGCTGAGGCGCTCGCGGCTGTTGGGGCAGTAGAAGGCCTCGGTGTCCTCCCCGGGCTCCGACAGAGCCTCCTTCATCTCGGGGTCCAAATGGCCGCGCTCGTAGGCCGCGGCGAGCGGGAGGCGGTGGCTGTGGACGGGGTCGACGATGCCACCCGTGGCCAATTGGACGCTCAGCAAGCGGAGGGCGGTGCCGCTGGGGAGGAGGCCCTTGCGCAGGGCCTGGAAGAGCGACACCGTCTGCCCGGTGTAGGGGTCCTTGTAGCCCGTCACCGCCCTCTCGGCCGACAGCAGCTTCTCGTGCAGCTCCGGCCCCACCACCGCCGCCTTCACCGCTTCGTCCACCGAGAAGAGTTCGTTCCTCACGGGGTCGACGATGAAGCCGGCGGCCGCCTGCGCCTCCAGGAGGGCCACGGCCACCTCGGGCCTCAGGAGGTTCCTCCTCAGGGCCTCGTAGAAGGTGAGCTTCTCGCCGCTCGACTCCACCAGGACGCCGGCGATGACGGCGTCGGAGCCCCTCAGGAACGGCCGCACCGCCTCCGTCTCGGCCACGTCCTTCACCGCCTTCTCGCCGCGGCGCAGCTCCTCGTAGAGGCCGCGGTCGAGGACGCCGCAGGCCAACAGCTCGTCGGCCGCCACCGGCGCCCGCAGCCCCGCGAAGCACAGCTGCCGCTTCCGCTCGCTCTCCTCCACCACCGTGATGATGATGCGGATCACCTTCTCCACCGTCACTTTGCCGCTGCGGTACTGCTGGAGGAGGTCGCGCCTCTGCTCCTCCGTGAAGTACTCGGAGTTGATCACCTCCCAGATGGTCACCGTCTTCCCTCGGAATTGGCCGAAGGGCGCCGTCACCGTCGCCTTCTTGAAGACGTCCTCGGCTTCGGCGGTGCCGCCATCGAGCAGCCGTTGGGCGGCGTCGGCCGCGCTCTCGCTGAGCGGCAGCAGCCGCAGCCCCGTGGCCTCCTCGGTGACGCAGCGCTGCAGCAGCTGCGCGTAGCTCAGCCTCTCCTGCGTGCTGGGGTCCGAGAAGCCCTTGGTGGCGGCGGCGCCGGGGTCCGTCAACACCCGGTGCGTCTCCTCGTCCAAGCAGCCGCGCTCGTAGGCCGCTTCCAGGGGGAGGCGGTGGCTGTGGACGGGGTCGATGACGCCGCCGGTGGCGATCTGCACCTCCAGGAGGCGGCGGCCACGCTCCTCGCCGATGAGTTCCTTCTTCATGGCTTGGAAGAGGGAGATCTTCTCGCCGGTGTAGGGGTCGGTGTAGCCGGTGACGGCCCTCTCGGCCGCCAGCAGCTCGCCGTGCAGCTCCGGCCCCACCACGCCCTCCCTCACCGCTTCGCTGACGGAGAGCGCGGCGTTGCGCGCGGGGTCGACGACGAAGCCCGAGGCCGCCTGCGCTTCCAGGAGGGCGGCGGCGGCGCCGGCGCTGAGCAGCTGCGCCTTCATGGCCTCGTAGATGCTCACCTTGCGGCCGGCGGGCTGCAGCAGGAGCCCCGCGATGCAGCCGCCGCCGCGCAGGTACCGCCGGACATCGTCCCTCTGCGCCAATTCGCCGACGCTCACCGCGCCCTCGGCCAAGCGCTCCACGCTCTCCCTGCTGAGGACGCCGGCGGCGGCGAGCTGCGCCGCAGACACCTTCTGCCGCAGCCCCTCGAAGAGGAACGCGTGCTCCTCGCCGTTATGCGACGGACCGTCCGCCGCGTCCCGGCCGTTGGGCACCGCTCCGGCGTCACCCGCCATCGCCGCAACCGCCGCCGCTTCGGGCAGATCGTCGGTTTGGATCATGATCTCCCGCGTCTGCGCCAGAGCGGCTCTGTAGTCATCCTGCAGCCGCTGCAGCCGCTGGCGCAGCTTCTGGTTCTCCTCCTCCAGGAGGGCCTCCGTCTGCCGCCGCTGCGCCTCGAGGCGCTGCAGCTCGTCCCGCTGCTGCCGCACGCTGTCCTCGGCCTCGCGCTGCTGCCGCTGCGCCTCGTCCAGCATGGCCTGCAGCCGCCGCTTCTCCTCCTCCATCTCCCGCTGCTGCCGCTCCTGCTGCGCCCGCAGGCCCTGCGCTTTGGCCACCTCGGCCTCGAAGAGCCGCTCCAGCTTGGCCTTCTCCTCCTCCACCGACCGCTCCTTCTGCAGCAGCGCCTCCTTCTCCGTCACGAAGCTCTCCTGCAGCTGCTGCGCCTCCTGCCGCAGCTGCGCCTGCTGCGCCTCCTGCATCTGCGGGGGAAGGAGAGAGGAGGAGAGCAAAGTCAGCGCCGCAGGAGGCCACGACGCGCACGGCTCGGGGTGAGGGCAGCGCGGTGGCGGCGGCGTTAGCGACCCGCCAGCGGCGCAGGGGTTGCGGCAGCGGGGACGCGGCCTCGCAGGAGGAAAGGGACGGAGGGGAACGGGCGCCATGCGGAGGGCAAAGCTGCCGGGGGGATGGCGGGAGGTCCCGGCGCGACGCCTCCCCGCGGGCCGCGCTGCACCGGACGCAGCCATTGGGGTCGTTCTCCGCCGCTAACGGGACGGGCGCTGCAGCGGAAGGCTCCGGAAGCGCAACGAGGCCGCAGCCACCCATCGTCTGCACGATTGCACCGCGGAGAGGTCCAATGGGAACCCCCAAACCCCACCTTCCCCCGCGATGCCTCCCCGCGGGCCGCGATGCGCCGGACGCAGCCATTGGGGTCGTTCTCCGCCGCTCAGCGGAACGGCGCCGTGTCCGCACGCACTCATCATCCGTGGCGAGATCCGAGGGGGAACCCCGAACCCCACCTTCCCCCGCGGCCCCCGTACCTCCTCGGCCTTCTGCTGCAGCGCCGCCGCCTCCCGCTGCAGCTTCTCCTTCTCGCGCTGCAGCTCGGCGATGGCCGCCCGCAGCTTCTCGGCGTCCTCGTCGCTGCGGTGCCGCTGGAGCTCGAGGGTGTGCACCAGCGTCATCTTCTCCTGCGTGGCCATCTCGGTCTGGTGCAGGCGGCCGCTGATCTCCTGCGCCTGCAGCCGGAAGCGCTCGGCCTCCTCCTCGGCCTTGGCCTGGGCGGCGCTCAGCTCGGCCACGCGCAGCTTGAGGCCCTCGGCCTCGGCGGTCATCTCCAGCTGCCGCCGCCGCTCGGCCTCGAGGGCGCGCTGGAAGCCCTCGGTCTCGCGGTCGAGGCGTCGCCGCATCTGCTCTTTGTCGTCGCGCAGGCGCTCGGCCTGCTCCTGCGCCTGCGCCTTCTGCTTCTGCAGCAGCTCCGCCTCGGCCCGCAGCCGCGCCGCCTCCTGCACCGCCTGCAGCTTCTCGCGCAGCATGGCGTCGGCGGCCGCCCGCTGCTGCGCCAGGTCGTCCTCGGCCAGCTGCCGCAGCCGCGCCGCCTCGGCCGCCTCCAGGCCGAGGCGCGCCACCTCCTCGGCCACCTGCCGCATCTTCTCGGCCTCCTCGGCCAACAGCTTCTGCGCGTCGTCCTGCCCGCGCAGCACCAGCGCTTTGTTCTCGTCCTCGATGCGGGCCTTGAGGCGGGCGAGCTCCTCCAGCTGCGCGCGCAGGCGCAGCAGCTCCTCCTCGCCCTGCGCCCTCTGCCGCGCCGCCTCGGCCGCCTCCTCCTTGCGGCGCCGCAGCTCCTCGTCCAGGAGGGCCTTCTGGCGGTCGGTCTGCTCGAGCTGCAGCCGCAGCCGCGCCAGCTCCTGCTCCACCTGCGCCTTCTGCCGCAGCGTCTGCTCGGCGAACTTCTTGTGCTTCTCCATCTCGGCGTCGGCGAGGCCCTTCTGCCGCAGCGCCGCCTCCTCGGCCTGCGCCCGCGCCGCCGCCTCCAGCTCCGCCTCCCGACGCAGCTTCTCGGCCTCGGCCTGCGCCCGCGCCTTGGCCTGCGCCTCCTCCTCGGCGCGCTCCCGCAGCCGCTCGGCCTCCTCCACGCGCTGCCGCGACAGCCGCGCCTCCCGCTCGGCTTTGGCGCGCGCGGCCTCGGCCTCGTCGGCGGCGCGCCGGGCGCCCTCGGCCTCCTGGCGCAGCCGCTCCAGCGCGCTCTGCTCCTGCTGCCGCGTCTGCTGCAGCTCCCGCTCCTTCTCCTGCACGGCGGCCGCGTGCGCCCTCTCCTCGGCCTCCAGGCGCTTCTGCGCCGCCTCGCGCGCCGCCTGCACCTGCCGCTCCGCCTCCTGCTCGGCCGCCTCCTTCTGCCGCCGCGCCTCCTCCGCCGCCGCCTGCAGCCGCTCCACCTCGCCGAGCGCCGCCCGCCGCTGCCGCGCCGCCTCCTCCTCGGCGGCCAGGACGGCCTGCAGCCGCTCCTCGGCCTCGCGCCGCCGCCCCTCCTCCTGCAGCGCCTGCGCCCGCTGCCGCTCGGCCTCGCGCTCCGCCTGCAGCCGGCAGCGCTGCGCCTCCTCGGCCTCGGCGCGCAGGCGGCCCAGCTCGCGCTCCAGCTCGCCCTTGCCCGCCGCCGCCTTCTCGAAGCCGAGCTTGAGGGCGCCGATCTCCTCCTCCACGCTGCGCCGCTGCCGCAGCGCCTCCTCAGCCACCGCCTTCTGGCGCTGCAGCTCGCCGTCGGAGGCGCGCTGCAGCTGCGCAATGCGCTCCTCGATGTCGGCCTTGTGCTGCGCCGCCTGCTCCTCCAGCTGCCGCCGCCGGAAGGCCTCGTCCTCCGCCAGGCGCCGCAGCCGCTCGTTCTCCGCCTCCTTCTCCTTGAGGGCGATCTCGGCCTCGGCCTTCAGCCGCGAGGCCTCGCTGACGGCCGCCAGCTTCTCCTGCAGGACGCGCTCGGCCTCGTCGCGCCGCCGCCCGGCCTCGTCCTCGGCCGCCTGCCGCTGCCGTTGGGCCTCGTCGGCGAGGGCGCGGAGGCGGGCGGCCTCCTCGGCCAGGCGGCGCAGCTTGGCGGCCTCGGCCTCCAGGCGCTGCTTGGAGCTCTCGCTGCTGCTGCGCGACTCCTCCTCGGCGCGCGCTTTGCTGCGCTGCAGCAGCTCCACCTCGGCGCGCAGCTGCGCCAGCTCCCGCTCCAGCTCCTCGCGCCGCCGCGCCGCCTCGCCCGCCTGCGCCTGCAGGCGCCGCAGCTCCTCCTCCAGCAGCAGCCGCTGCTGCTCGCCGTTCTCCAGCTCCGCCTTCAGCCGGATCAGCTCCTGCTCGGCCCACAGCTTCTGCTGCGCCGCCGCCTCCGCCGCCTCCCGCTGCGCCTCCAGCTGCCGCTCGGCCGCCTCCTTCTGCCGCAGCGCCGCCTCCTCGGCCTTGGCGCGCTTGCGGGCCTGGCGCTCGGCGTCCTCCTTCTGCCGCTCGGCCTCCTCCTGCGCCAACGCCTTCTGCTGCGCCACCTCCTCGGCGCGCAGCCGCAGGCGCAGCGCCTCGTTGGCCTTCTGCCGCCAGCGCTCCAGCTCCTTCTCGGCCTCGTCCCGCCCGCCCTCGGCCTCGCGCTGCAGCCGCGCCCGCCGCTCGGCCTCCTCCTGCAGCTGCGCCACGGCCTGCTGCTCCTCCTGCAGCGAGCGCTCCAGCTGCGCCGCCTTCTCGGCCAGCGACAGCCGCTTGCTCTGCAGCTCGGCCTCGGCGCTGCGCTGCGCCGCCTCCTGCGCCAGGCGCAGCTGCCGCTCCTGCTCGGCCTCGGCCTGCCGCAGCCGCCGCTCGGCCTCCTCCGCCTGCAGCCGCAGCGCCTCCAGCTGCGCCAGGGCCGCCTGCTTCTCGCGCGCCGCCTCGCGCTCCGCCTGCACCTTCTGCCGCAGCTCCTCCTCGGCCTGGCGCTTCCGCTGGCTCTCGTCGCTCACCTGCCGCCGCAGCCGCTCCGCCTCCTCCTGCGCCGCGCGCTTCTGCCGCTCGGCCTCCTCGGCGCGCGCCCGCAGCTGCTGCAGCTCGGCCTCGGCGGCGCCGCGCTGCGCCTCGGTGCTGCGCAGCTGCAGGCGGATGGCGCCGATCTCCTCCTCCACCTTCCTGCGGCTCAGCTCGGCCGCCTCCGCCTGCGTGGCGCGCGCCTCCCGCTGCCGCTCCGAGCTGCGCCGCAGCTCCTGCAGCTCCTGCTCGATCTGCTGCTTCTGCTGCTCCGCGTCCACCGCCGCCGCCTCCCGCCGCGACGCCTCCTCCTCCATGCGCCGCTGCAGCTCCCGCGCCTCCGCCTCCGCCTCCGCCTTCGCCCGGGCGTGCGCCTCCGCCAACTGCCGCTGCGCCGCCAGCTGCGCCTCCACCTCGGCCAAGCGCTGCTGCTCCGCCGCCTTCTGCTCCGCCGCAGCTTTCTGGGGTGCAGAGACAACAGACGCCGCGTCAACGCCGCCGCATGCAATGCTGCGACCACCGCCATCACCACAGGGAGGCGCCGCTCCTGCGACGACGACACAGCTTCCGGAGGGGCCGATGAGCGCAGCAGAGGATGCGACGCCCTCACTGCAGCGCAGCCCCATCACCGCTGCAAAGGGACCGAGCGCAGCCACGGCCGATGCAACGCACGCAGCTGCACGCGGGGGAGACTGCAGCGCCGCAGTGCAGCTTCCCGTGATGCAGCGATGCCGCAGAGCGCCACCCGTGCTCCGTTGGCTCCGCATTCCCGCCGCACGCAACCCGCCGCACGCCTCAGAGACGGCGCAGAGCACGGCTGCGGACGCCCCGAGCAGAGCAGCAGCGCATCCCGGGGACAGGCAGCATGCATGCAGCTGCAGGGACCCTCGCACCGAGGGGCTGCGCAACCCCATGCGTCGCAGCTCTGTCTGAATGCATCGCACAGCAGAGTCCCCTCGTTCCATAGGGTGGGACCGCGCAGGGCTGCACGGCTGCATTGCCGCATGCGTCACTGCAGGGGTCAGGGTGCTGATGGTGGAGCGGAGGGAGGGATGCAGTGAGCTGCAGGGCTGCAGGTGTGGCTGCGGGGTGGATGTGTGGCGCCGCAACGCCGGGACCCCTCATACTGCATGGCTGCATCCCAGCATGCAGCGCTGCGAGGGTCGGGGATCGGAGGCAGGAGGGGATGCAGCACGCAGGCAGCACATGCAGGGGGCGAAGCGGGAGCTGCTGCGTGGCTGCGACCCCATTGCATGCGGCGCTGCGCGAGGGCGAGCGGCGCAAGGGCTGCAGCTCACAGCTGCAGCAGCCACAGGAGGCGCATTGGGGCCGCGGCACACGCGCATGGCGAGTACCTTCTGCAGCGCCGCCGCGCTCCGCGTGGCCCTTTACCAACCTGCGACCGCTCCCCTTCCGCCGCAGCCGTCCCCGCAGCCGAGCAGAGGTGAATGCGCCGCCGCAGCGCCCCTGCGGCGCAGCCCCTCCGTGCGCCTGCGGAGCGCCTCCCAGCGGCGGCGGCCGCAGCGGCAGCAGCAGCGCAGGGGTTAAGAGGCGTCGGCGGCAGCGTTAGGGGATGGGGATGGGGGGGGATGGGATGCAGGCGCCACATTGCGCCGCAGCGCTACCTCCTCGTCGTCCATGCGCCGCAGCGTCTCGGCGATGAATTGGATGCGTTGGGCGCTGAGGGCGCTGAGTTCGCTGTACCGCGTCCGCACCTCCACGTACTGCGGCGGAGGGGAAGGTCAGGAGGAGGCGGTGGGGGGAAAGGGGGGGAGGGGGGGGTTGCAGCCCCCCCCCCCTGCAGCGCCGCCCCCTCCCCCTGCAGCGCCCCCCCATCCCCCCCTCACCTCCTGGATGACGCTGTCGGACGCCGACTGCACCTTCGGCTTCTTGGGCGGCGACGCCGGCGGCTCCACCTGCGCCTCGAAGCTCATCAGCTGCAGCTCATAGTCCTGCGCGGCAGAGTGCAATAACAGCTGCAGCACCGCCCTGCAGTCCCCACTGCAGCACAGCCTCGCTTGGCAGCTGCATCTTCCCCCGCAGTCCCCATTGCATCCCCCCCTGCATTCCCATTGCATCTCTCCCTGCATTCCCAGCTGCATCCCCCCCTGCATTCTACCCTGCATTTCCACTTGCATCCTGCCCTGCACTCCCGGCTGCATCCCACCCCGCATTCCCCATTGTATTCCCCCCTGCATCCCTGGTTGCATCTCTCCCTGCATTCTCAGCTGCATCCCCCATTGCATCTCTCCCTGCATTCCTGGCTGCATCTTCCCCTGCATTCCCATTGCATCTCTCCCTGCATTCCCAGCTGTGTTCTGCCCTGCATTCCCATGTGCATCCTGCCCTGCATTCCCATTGCATCCCCTCCTGCATTCTCAGCTGCATCCTCGTCTGCCTTTGCAGCTGCATCTCCCCCTGCATTCCCAGCTGCATCCCATCCTGCATTCCCCATTGCATCCTGCGCTGCATTCCTGGCTGCATCTCCCCCTGCACTCCCAGCTGCATCCCAGTCTGCCTTTGCAGCTGCATCTCTCCCTGCATTCCCATTGCATCCCCCCCTGCATTCTCAGCTGCATCCCCGCCTGCCTTTGCAGCTGCATCTCCCCCTGCATCCCCAGCTGCATCCTGTCCTGCATACCCCATTGTATTCCACCCTGCATTCCCATTGCATCCCCCTCTGCATTCCCCATTGCATCGTGTCCTGCAGTCCAATGTGCATCCCGCCCTGCATTCCTGGCTGCATCTCCCCCTGCATCCCCAGCTGCATCCCGTCCTGCATTCCCCATTGCATCCCGCGCTGCATTCCCGGCTGCATCTCCCCCTGCACTCCCAGCTGCATCCCAGTCTGCCTTTGCAGCTGCATCTCACCCTGCATTCCCATTGCTTCCCCCCCTGCATTCTCAGCTGCATCCTTGTCTGCCTTTGCAGCTGCATCTCCCCCTGCATCCCCAGCTGCAACCTACCCTGCATTCCCCATTGTATTCCGCCCTGCATTCCCGGCTGCATCTCCCCTTGCATTCCCCATTGCATCTCCCCCTGCATTCCCATTGCATCTCCCCCTGCATTCCCATTGCATCCCCCTCTGCATTCCCCATTGCATCGTGTCCTGCATTCCAATGTGCATCCCGCCCTGCACTCCTGGCTGCATCCCAGTCTGCCTTTGCAGCTGCATCTTCCCCTGCATTCCCATTGCATCCCCCCCTGCATTCCTGGCTGCATCACTCCCTGTATTCCCCATTGCATCCCCCCCTGCCCCTCCCCCGGCGCTGCGCGGGCGCTGCACCTTAATGGCGTCGATGTAGTGTCTGGCGAAGCGCTGACATTCGTCCACGGCCTCTTTGTGCCCTTCGCATTCCGACAGCAGTTCCTGCGGCCGCAGCGGCGACGGCTTCAGCAGCACCGCGAGGGCACCGCGCTGCATCCCATGCACCCCCTGCACCCCATGCACCCCCTGCACCCCCTGCACCCCCTGCATCCCCTGCGCCGCCCACGCCCCATTGCATCACGCGCTGCACACACCGCACGCGCTCCTCATGCACCGCACGCCGCATGCGCCCCACGCGCCCTCCTGTGCATCCCACACCCCCCATGCATCCCATGCACCACACAACCCCCGTGCACTGCACACCGCATGCACCCCGTGCTCCACACGCTGCATGCACCATGCATGCCCCATGCACCACGTGCTGCACACAGCCCACATGCTGCATACATCCCACACACTGCATGCACCCCATGCATCACACGCTGCACACAGCCCGCATGCTGCATGCATCCCACGTGCCCAATGCACCAACGTGCTGCATGCAGCACACTCGCTGCAGCCCCCATGCACCCCATGCATCCCACACTGCACATCCCCCCATGCTCCATGCACCCCACATGTTGCATGCGCCACACCCCCCTGCTGCAACCCACGCGCTGCATGCATCCCATGCGCCGCATGCGCTCCACGCTGCACCCACCTTGCATGCTCCATGCACCCCACATGCTGCATGCACCCCACATCCCCTGCAACCCACACGCTGCATGCATTGCATGCGCCGCATGCACCCCACATCCCCCATGCACCACCCTGCACCCCATGTGCATGCATTCCACACACTGCATGCACCCCACACATCCCACGCTGCACACCCCCCGCATGCTCCATGCACCCCACGCGCTGCATGCGCCCCGCATCCCCCATGCACCACCCCAGCCCCCTGCACCCCATGCACTGCATGCATTCCACACGCATCCCACGCTGCACGCCCCGTGCATGCTCCACACACACCGCCTGCGCCCCGCCGGCCTCGCCGCAACCCCTGCATGGCTGACCTTCTCCTGCAGCAGCTGCTGCCGCGCGCTGCGGCTGTCGGCGATGCGCTGGGCGTGGATGCGCTGCTGGCGCTGCCGGGCGTCGTCGCTCCATCGCCGCAGGGCGTCGCAGCTCTGGCGGTAGCTGCGCAGGTGCCGTCCCAGCGCCTCGAGGTGGCGCAGCCGCAGCTCCACCTGCGCCACCGCCGCCTCCCAGCGCTGCCGCAGCCGCCGCCCGCGCTGCCGGCACTGCTCCAGGTCGACGTCGCGCTCGCCGTGGCCGCGCAACAGCCGCTCGTCGACGGCGTCCGACGCCTCCAGCGCCGCCGCCAGCGCGGCGAAGAGCGGGCGGTGTCCGTCGGTCTGCGCGCGCAGGCGCTGCGGGGGCACCGCGGGGGCTCAGCGGCGGCCGCGGGCGCTCCCGGTGCGGCCGCGGCGGCGTCGCGGGGGGCGGTGGTTGCGTACCTGCAGGGCGGCGGTGGCGTCGCGGAGCTCGGCGAGGTCGCGCGGCACCGTCGGAGCGGCCGTCAGCGCCTCCTCGTAGCGGCGCAGCGTCTCCTCGGCGTCGCCGCTGCTGCGCAGCACCACCTCCACGGTCTTCAGCCTGGGGGGACAGCAATGGCAGCTGCAGCAACCGCGCAACCGCGCGGACGATCGGGGTCAGAGGGGCCCAAGCACGGAATGGAGGAACCACCGCGTTGGAGGAGAGCTTTGAGATCATCGAACCAAACCACGCATGGAATGACCATGGAATGATGGACCCACCAGGTTGGAGAAGAGCTCTGGGATCATTGAGTCCAACCACACGTGGAATGGAGGAACCACCGCGTTGGGGAAGAGCTTTGAGATCATCGAACCCAACAGAACATGGAATGGTGGAACCACCACATCTGAGGAGAGCTTTGAGGTCATCGAGTCCAACCACACATGGAATGATGGAACCCCCGGGTTGGAGGAGAGCTTTGAGATGGTCAACCCAAGAGAACATGGAATGATGGATCCACCGGGTTGGAGCAGAGCTCTTGGGTCATTGAGTCCAACCACACGTGGAATGGTGGATCCACCAGGTTGGGGAAGAGCTTTGAGGTCTTCAAGTCCAACCATACATGGAATGGTGGATCCACCAGGCTGGAAAAGAGCTCTTGGATCATTGAGTCCAACCACACGTGGAATGGAGGAACCACCGGGTTGGGGAAGAGCTTTGGGGTCTTCGAGTCCAACCACACATGGAATGATGGAACCACCACGTTGGAGGAGAGCTTTGAGGTCATCGAGTCCAACCACACATGGATTTATGGATCCACCGGGTTGGAGAAGAGTTTTGAGGTCATCAAACCCAACTGAACGTTGACTCATAGCATCATGGAGTCAATGGGTTTGAGAAGAGCTTTGAGACCATTGAGTCCAACCACACGTGGAATGATGGATCCACCAGGTTGGGGAAGAGTTCTCGGATCATTGAACCCAACTGAACATTGACTCGTAGGATCATGGAGTCAATGGGTTGGAGAAGAGCTTTGAGGTCTTCGAGTCCAACCACACGTGGAATGGTGGAACCACCTCATTTGAGGAGAGCTTTGAGGTCATGAAACCCAACGGAACATTGACTCATAGGATCATGGAGTCAATGGGTTGGAGAAGAGCTCTCGGATCATTGAGTGCAACCACACGTGCTTCAAGTCCAACCACACATGGAATGATGGAACCACCGGGTTGGAGAAGAGCTTTGAGGTCTTCGAGTCCAACCACACGTGGAATGGTGGAACCACCACATCTGAGGAGAGCTTTGAGGTCATCAAACCCAACGGAACATTGACTCATAGGATCATGGAGTCACCGGGTTGGAGAAGAGCTCTGGGATCATTGAGTCCAACCACACATGGAATGGAGGAACCACCGGGTTGGAGAGGAGCTTTGGGGTCTTCGAGTCCAACCACACATGGAATGGAGGAACCACCACATTTGAGGAGAGCTTTGAGGTCATCGAACCCAACGGAACGTTGAATCGTAGGGTCATGGAGTCAATGGGTTGGAGAAGAGCTTTGAGATGGTCAACCCAACAGAACATGGAATGATGGATCCACCGGGTTGGAGAAGAGCTTTGAGGCCTTCGAGTCCAACCACGCATGGATTTGTGGATCCACCGGGTTGGAGCAGAGCTCTCGGATCATTGAGTCCAACCACACGTGGAATGGAGGAACCACCAGGGTGGAGGAGAGCTTTGTGATGATCAAACTCAACTGAACATGGAATGGTGGATCCACCGGGTTGGGGAAGAGCTTTGGGGTCTTCGAGTCCAACCACACATGGAACCACCACATTTGAGGAGAGCTTTGAGGTCATCAAACCCAACTGAACATTGACTCATAGGATCATGGAGTCACCGGGTTGGAGAAGACCTCTTGGGTCATTGAGTCCAACCACACATGGAATGGTGGAACCACCGGGTTGGAGAAGAGCTTTGAGGTCATCAAACCCAACTGAACGTTGAATCGTAGGATCATGGAGTCAATGGGTTGGAGAAGAGCTTTGAGATCATTGAGTTCAACCACATGTGGATTGATGGAACCACCGGGTTGGAGAAGAGCTTTGAGATCATTGAACCCAACTAAACGTTGACTCATAGGATAATGGAGTCACCGGGTTGGAGAAGACCTCTTGGATCATCGAGTCCAACCACACATGGATTTATGGCTCCACCGGGTTGGAAAAGAGCTTTTAGATGATTGAGTCCAACCACAGGTGGATTCATGGAACCACCGGGTTGGGGAAGAGCTTTGAGGTCATCGAACCCAACTGAACGTTGACTCACAGGGTCATGGAGTCACTGGGTTGGAGAAGAGCTCTCGGATCATGGAGTCCAACCACACGTGGAATGGTGGAACCACCGGGTTGGAGAAGAGCTTTGAGATCATCAACCCAACAGAATATGGAATGGTGGAACCACCAGGGTGGAGAAGACCTCTTGGGTCATTGAGGGCAACCACACATGGAATGGAGGAACCACCACATCTGAGGAGAGCTTTGAGATCATCGAGCCCAACCACACATGGAATGGAGGAACCACCGCGTTGGGGAAGAGCTTTGGGGTCTTTGAGTCCAACCACACGTGGAATGGTGGAACCACCACATTTGAGGAGAGCTTTGAGGTCATCGAACCCAACGGAACGTTGAATCGTAGGGTCATGGAGTCAATGGGTTGGAGGAGAGCTTTGAGATGGTCAACCCAACAGAACATGGAATGGTGGAACCACCGGGTTGGGGAAGAGCTTTGAGGCCTTCGAGTCCAACCACGCATGGATTTGTGGATCCACCGGGTTGGAGCAGAGCTCTTGGATCATTGAGTCCAACCACATGTGGAATGGAGGAACCACCAGGTTGGAGGAGAGCTTTGGGGTCTTTGAGTCCAACCACACGTAGAATGGTGGAACCACCAGGGTGGAGAAGAGCTCTTGGGTCATTGAGGGCAACCACATGTGGAATGGAGGAACCACCAGGGTGGAGAAGAGCTTTGAGATCATCAAACCCAACCACGCATGGAATGATGGAACCACTGGGTTGGAGAAGAGCTTTGAGATGGTCAACCCAACAGAACATGGAATGATGGATCCACCGGGTTGGAGAGGAGCTTTGGGGTCTTCGAGTCCAACCACACGTGGAATGGAGGAACCACCACATTTGAGGAGAGCTTTGAGGTCATCAAACCCAACGGAACGTTGAATCGTAGGGTCATGGAGTCAATGGGTTGGAGGAGAGCTTTGAGATGGTCAACCCAACAGAACATGGAATGGTGGAACCACCAGGGTGGAGAAGATCTCTTGGGTCATTGAGTCCAACCACACGTAGAATGGTGGAACCACCGGGTTGGAGCAGAGCTCTCGGATCATTGAGTCCAACCACACATGGATTTATGGATCCACCAGGTTGGAGAAGAGCTTTGAGGTCATCAAACCCAACGGAACATTGACTCATAGGATCATGGAGTCAATGGGTTGGAGAAGAGCTTTGAGATCATTGAGTTCAACCACACATGGAATGATGGAACCACCGGGTTGGAGAAGAGCTTTGAGATCATTGAACTCAACTGAATGTTGACTCATAGGATCATGGAGTCAACGGATTGGAGAAGAGCTTTGAGATCATTCAGTCCAACCACACGTGGATTCTTTGAACCACCGGGTTGGAGAAGAGCTTTGAGGTCATCGAACCCAACTGAACGTTGAACTGTAGGATCATGGAGTCAATGGGTTGGAGAAGAGCTCTGAGGTCTTCAAGTCCAACCACACGTGGAATGGTGGAACCACCGCGTTGGAGAAGAGCTCTCGGATCATGGAGTCACCAGTTTGGAGAAGAGCTTTGAGATCATTGAACCCAACTGAACATTGACTCATAGGATCATGGAGTCAATGGGTTGGAGAAGAGCTCTGGGATCATCGAGTCCAAACACATGTGGATTCATTGGATCCACCAGGTTGGAGGAGAGCTTTGAGATCTTCGAGTCCAACCACACACAGATTTATAGATCCACCGGGTTGGAGAGGAGCTTTGAGGTCATTGAACCCAACTGAACGTTGACTCATAGGATCATGGAGTCACCAGGTTGGAGAAGACCTCTGGGATCATCGAGTCCAACCACACATGGAATCATGGAGTCACTGAGTTGGAGGAGAGCTTTGAGATCATTGAGTTCAACCACACCTGGAATGATGGATCCACCGGGTTGGAGAAGAGCTTTGAGGTCATTGAACACAACTGAACGTTGACTCATAGGATCATGGAGTCAATGGGTTGGAGAAGAGCTTTGAGGTCATTGAGTCCAAACACACGTGGATTCGTTGAACCACCGGGTTGGAGAAGACCTCTTGGATCATTGAGTCCAACCACACGTGGAATGGTGGAACCACTGGGTTGGAGAAGAGCTTTGAGGTCATCGAGTCCAACCACACGTGGAATGATGGATCCACCAGGTTGGAGCAGAGCTCTTGGATCATTGAGTCCAACCACACGTGGAATGGAGAAACCACCAGGTTGGAGGAGAGCTTTGGGGTCTTTGAGTCCAACTACACATGGAATGATGGATCCACCGGGTTGGAGAAGAGCTTTGAGATCATTGAACCCAACTGACCATGGAATGATGGACCCACCGGGTTGGAGAAGAGCTCTGGGATCATTGAGTCCAACCATCCTTGTCTGCCACTAAAGCACAGACTCATGGATCCACCGGGTTGGAGGAGGTCATCGAACCCAACTGAACGTTGACTCATAGGATCATGGAGTCACCGGATTGGAGAAGAGCTTTGACATCTTCGAGTCCAACCACACATGCCATGATGGAACTACCAGGATGGAGAAGAACTCTCAGATCATTGAGTCCAACCACACGTGGAATGATGGATCCACCGGGTTGGAGAAGAGCTTTGAGGTCTTCAAGTCCAACCACACATGGATTCATGGATCCACTGGGTTGGAGAAGAACTTTGAGATCATTGAACCCAACTGAACGTTGACTCATAGGATCATGGAGTCAATGGGTTGGAGAAGACCTCTGGGATCATCGAGTCCAACCACACATGGAATGGAGGAACCACCGGGTTGGAGAAGAGCTTTGAGATCATCGAG
>NC_071402.1:162097123-162173298 GCF_017976375.1 Cuculus canorus | reverse complement strand
CCCAAACCCCCTCCAAACCCCCCCAAATCCCCCCAAACCCCCTCCAAACCCCACCAAACCCCACCAAATCCCCCCAAACCCCCTCCAAACCCCCCCAAACCCCCCCAAATCCCTCCAAATCCCCCCAAACCCCCTCCAAACCCCCTTCAAATCCCCCAAACCCCTCCAAACCCCTCCAAACCCCCTCCAAACCCCCTCCAAACCCCCTCCAAATCCCCCCAAACCCCCCCCAATGCCCCCAAACGCCCTCCAAACCCCCCCCAAACCCCCCCAAACCCCCTCCAAACACCCCCCAAATCCCCCCAAACACCCCCAAACCCACCCAAACACCCCCAAACCCCCCTCCAAACCCCCCCAAACCCCCCAAATTCCCCCCAAACCCCCCCCAAACCCCCCAATGTGCAGCTGCAGCCCTGCAGGCAGAGGCAGACATGCGCTCTACTGCACACAGGGGTGCAGCCATGAACCCCCAAACACCCCCAAACACCCCCAAACCCCCTCCAAACCCCCCCAAATCCCCCCAACCCCCCTCCAAACCCCCCCAAACCCCCCCAAGCCCCCCAACCCCGCCGCTGCATGGCCGCAGGCACGCTGGAGCAGGCCGGGGCGTGCGTGCCGCGGTCGCAGTGCGAGTGCATGGACGGTGACGGTCGCAGTTGGGAGCCCGGGAGCCGCCACCGCCGCGGCTGCATCCGCTGCAGCTGCGACGCCGGAGTGCTGCGCTGCAGCGGCGCCGCCTGCGGCCCTCGGCGCTGCGCGTGGAGCGCGTGGAGCCCCTGGGGGGAGTGCAGCGTCACCTGCGGCGGCGGCACGCGGCACCGCTACCGGTGAGGCATGGGGGGATGGGGGGCATGGGGTCAGGGGGTCATGGGGGTCATGGGGTCACTGGGGGTCATTGGGGTCATGGGGGTCATTGGGGTCATGGGGTCATGGGGGTTATGGGGGTCATGGAGGTCATGGGGTCATTGGGGTCATGGGGGTCACAGGAGTCATGGGGGTCACAGGGGTCATGGGGTTATGGGGGTCACAGGGGTCATGGGGGACTCAGGGTCTTGGGGGTCATGGGGGTTATGGGGGTCATGGGGGTCACTGGGGTCATGGGGGTCATTGGGGTCATGGGTGTCATGGTGTCATGGGGGTCATTGGGGTCATGGGGGTCACAGGGTCATGGGGTCATGGGGGTCATGGGAGTCACAGGAGTCATGGGGGTCTCAGATGTCATGGGGGTCATGGGGGTCACAGGGGTCATGGGGGTCATGGGGGTCGTGGGTGTTATCGGGGTGATGGGGGTCATGGGGGTCACAGGGGTCATGGGGGTCATTGGGGTCATGGGGTCTCCATGGGGGTTATGGGGTCATGGGGGTCATGGGGTCATGGGGGTCATGGGGATCTCTGGGGGTCACTGGGGGTCAGGGGGGTCACTGGGGGTCACGGGGGTCATGGGTGTTATTGGCATGATGGGGGTCATTGGGGTCATTGGTGTCATGGGGGTCTCGGGGGTCATGGGGGTCATGGGGGTTATGGGGGTTATGGGGGTCATGGCGTCATGGGGGTCAGAGAGGTCATGGAGGTCATGGGTGTTATTGGGGTGATGGGGGTCATTGGGGTCATTGGGGTGATGGGGGTCATGGGAGTCTCTGGGGTTATGGGGGTCATGGGGGTCTCAGGGGTCTCCATGGTGGTCACTGGGGTCACTGGGGTCATGGGAGTCTCTGGGGTCATGGGAGTCACAGGAGTCATGGGGGTCTCAGATGTCATGGGGGTCATGGGGGTCACGGGGGTCATGGGGGTCATGGGGGTCGTGGGTGTTATTGGGGTGATGGGGTCATGGGGGTCACAGGGGTCATGGGGGTCATTGGGGTCATGGGGTCTCCATGGGGGTTATGGGGTCATGGGGGTCATGGCGTCATGGGGGTCATGGGGATCTCTGGGGGTCACTGGGGGTCAGGGGGGTCACTGGGGGTCACGGGGGTCATGGGTGTTATTGGCATGATGGGGGTCATTGGGGTCATTGGTGTCATGGGGGTCTCGGGGGTCATGGGGGTCATGGGGGTTATGGGGGTTATGGGGGTCATGGCGTCATGGGGGTCAGAGAGGTCATGGAGGTCATGGGTGTTATTGGGGTGATGGGGGTCATTGGGGTCATTGGGGTGATGGGGGTCATGGGAGTCTCTGGGGTTATGGGGGTCATGGGGGTCTCAGGGGTCTCCATGGTGGTCACTGGGGTCACTGGGGTCATGGGAGTCTCTGGGGTCCTGGGGGTCACAGGAGTCATGGAGGTCACAGGGTCATGGGGTCATGGGGGTCATGGAGTCATGGGGGTCATGGGGGTCATGGGTGTTATTGGGGTGATGGGGGTCATTGGGGTCACCGGGGTCACTGGGGGTCACGGGGGTCCTTGGGGTCATGGGGGTCACGGGCGGTGTCCCCGCAGGTGGCAGCTCGGGGGCGGCGGCTGTGGGGCGGCGCTGCGGCAGTCGCGGCGCTGCGTCCCCGCGCGGTGTCCCCCTCTGTGTCCCCTCGGCGGCTCCGAGTGGGCCCTGGGCCGGCGGTGGCCGCGGGGCCTCTGCCAGCGATGGTCAGTGAGGGGGGGACCCCCCTGGCGGGGGGGGGGGGGGGACGGGGGGGACCCCCCCATGTTGGGGGGACACCAACCCCCCCCCCTGTGCCCACAGCTCCTGCGAACCCGAGGGACCCCAATGCCGCCCCACACCGTGCCCGCGTGAGACCCCCAAATGGGCCACCAAATGGGCCGGGGGGGCTACCAAATGGGAGTGGGGGGCACCAAATGGGAGTGGGGGGCACCAAATGGGAGTGGGGGGCCACCAAATGGGAGTGGGGGGCACCAAATGGGAGTGGGGGCCACCAAATGGGAGTGGGGGGCACCAAATGGGAGTGGGGGCTACCAAATGGGAGTGGGGGCTACCAAATGGGAGTGGGGGGCCATCAAATGGGAGGGGGGTCCATCAAATGGGAGTGGGGGCACCAAATGGGAGTGGGGGCTACCAAATGGGAGTGGGGGGCTACCAAATGGGAGTGGGGGCCACCAAATGGGAGTGGGGGGCACCAAATGGGAGTGGGGGCCATCAAATGGGAGGGGGGTCCATCAAATGGGAGTGGGGGGCACCAAATGGGAGTGGGGGCCACCAAATGGGAGTGGGGGGCACCAAATGGGAGTGGGGGCCACCAAATGGGAGTGGGGGGCTACCAAATGGGAGTGGGGGCCACCAAATGGGAGTGGGGGGCCACCAAATGGGAGTGGGGGGCACCAAATGGGAGTGGGGGGCCACCAAATGGGAGTGGGGGGCCACCAAATGGGAGTGGGGGGCACCAAATGGGAGTGGGGGCCACCAAATGGGAGTGGGGGGCTACCAAATGGGAGTGGGGGCCACCAAATGGGAGTGGGGGCTACCAAATGGGAGTGGGGGCCACCAAATGGGAGTGGGGGGCACCAAATGGGAGTGGGGGCCACCAAATGGATGGAGGGATGGACGATGAAGGGATGATGGGACGATGGGATGAAGGGATGGAGGGATGATGGGATGATGGGATGAAGGGATGGAGGGATGATGGGATGATGGGATGATGGGATGATGGGACGATGGGATGATGGGATGATGGGACGATGGGACGATGGGATGATGGGATGATGGGATGATGGGATGATGGGATGATGGGATGATGGGACGATGGGACGATGGGATGATGGGATGATGGGATGATGGGATGATGGGACGATGGGATGATGGGACGATGGGATGATGGGATGATGGGACGATGGGATGATGGGACGATGGGACGATGGGACGATGGGATGATGGGATGATGGGATGATGGGACGATGGGATGATGGGATGATGGGATGATGGGATGATGAGATGATGGGACGATGGGATGATGGGATGATGGGATGATGGGATGATGAGATGATGGGACGATGGGATGATGGGATGATGGGACGATGGCCCAGTTGGACACTGGGCGGTCGCTGGCGGTGTTCGCCGGTGGCCACCGTCCCGTGGCCCCCAGGTTGCCCTCGGGGCGAGCGCTGGGCGGACGCGGTGACCCCGGGTGGGTGCGAGCGGAGCTGCCGGGACGTTTCGGGACCACCACCGCGGCCGTGCCGGCGCCCACGGGCCCCGCGGTGCCTCTGCCAACCCGGGCGGTACCGCAGCCACCGCGGGCACTGCGTCCCCCCGGGGCGCTGCGAGTGCTGGCACCGAGGCAGCGCCCACGCCGTGAGCACTGGGAGCACTGGGGGGGACTGGGAGCCACTGGGGGGAATGGGGGGGACTGGAGGGACTGGGGGAATGGGGGGGACTGGGGGAATGGGGGAATGGGGGGACTGGGGAGAGTGGGGGAATGGAGGAATGGGAGCACTGGGAGCACTGGGGGGGACTGGGGGGGACTGGGGGACTGGGGGGGACTGGGGGGGACTGGGAGCCACTGGGGGGACTGGGGGGGACTGGGGGGGACTGGGGGACTGGGGGGGACTGGGGGGGACTGGGAGCCACTGGGGGGACTGGGGGGGACTGGGGGGGACTGGGGGACTGGGGGGGACTGGGGGGGACTGGGGGGGACTGGGAGCCACTGGGGGGGACTGGGGGGGACAGGGAGAGACTGGGGGGAATGGGGGAATGGGGGAATGGAGGAATGGGAGCACTGGGAGGGACTGGGAGGGACTGGGAGAGACTGGGGGGACTGGGGGGAATGGGGGAATGGGGGGAATGGAGGAATGGGGGACTGGGAGGACTGGGAGGGACTGGGAGGGACTGGGGGGGACTGGGGGGGAATGGGGGAATGGGGGACTGGGAGCACTGGGAGGGACTGGGAGGGACTGGGAGCCACTGGGGGGGACTGGGAGCCACTGGGGGGGACTGGGGGGGACTGGGAGGGACTGGGGGGACAGGGGGGACTGGGGGAATGGGGGACTGGGAGCACTGGGGGGACTGGGAGGGACTGGGAGGGACTGGGAGGACTGGGGGACTGGGAAACTGGGAGGGACTGGGAGCACTGGGAGGGACTGGGGGGACTGGGAGCACTGGGAGGGACTGGGAGGGACTGGGAGGGACTGGGGAGGGAGTGGGAGGGACTGGGAGAGACTGGGGAGAGTGGGAGAGACTGGGGAGAGTGGGGGAATGGGGGACTGGGAGCACTGGGAGGGACTGGGAGGGACTGGGAGCAGTGGGCAGCACTGGGGGTGACTGGGGGTGACTGGGGGGCACTGGTGTGACTGGGTGGCACTGGGGGTGACTGGGGGGCACTGGTGTGACTGGGGGGCACTGGGGAGCACTGGGGGTGACTGATGTGACTGGGAGTCACTGGGGGTGACTGGGTGGTACTGGGGGTCACTGGGGGGCACTGGTGTGACTGGGGGTGACTGGGGGGCACTGGGGGGCACTGGGAGCACTGGGGGTGACTGGGGGTCACTGGTGTGACTGGGGGTGATTGGGGGGCACTGGGGGACACTGGGGGGCACTGGTGTGACTGGGGGGCACTGGTGTGACTGGAGGGCACTGGGGGTGACTGGGGGGCACTGGGGGTCACTGGGGGTCACTGGTGTGACTGGGGGTCACTGGGGGACACTGGGGGTGACTGGGGGGCACTGGGGGGCACTGGGGTCACTGGGGTGACTGGGGGGCACTGGGGGACACTGGGGGACACTGGGGGGCACTGGGGTCACTGGGGTGACTGGGGGGCACTGGGGGACACTGGGGGGCACTGGGGTCACTGGGCTGGGGGGCACTGGTGTGACTGGGGGATACTGGGGGGCACTGGGGGACACTGGGGGTTACTGGTGTGACTGGGGGTCACTGGGGGACACTGGTGTGACTGGGGGTCACTGAGGGTGACTGGGGGGCACTGGGGGGCACTGGGGGTAAGTGGGGGTCACTGGGGGACACTGGGGGTCACTGGGGGTCACTGGGGGACACTGGGGGTGACTGGGGGGCACTGGTGTGACTGGGGGGCACTGGGGGGCACTGGGAGCACTGGGGGTGAGTGGGGGTCACTGGGGGTCACTGGTGTGACTGGGGGTGATTGGGGGGCACTGGTGTGACTGGGGGGCACTGGGGGGCACTGGTGTGACTGGCGGGCACTGGGGGTGACTGGGGGGCACTGGGGGTGACTGGGGGGCACTGGGGGGCACTGGGGGGCACTGTGGGTGACTGGGGGGCACTGAGAGGCACTGAGGGGCACTGGGGGGCACTGGGGGGGACTGGGGGGCACTGGAGGTGACTGAGGGGTACTGGGGGGCACTGGGGGGCACTGGGGGGCACTGGGGGTCACGGGGGGTGACCGGGGGTCACTGTTCACCCCAGGCCGGCAGTGAGTGGCGCTCGGGCTGTGAGTTTTGCCGCTGCAGCAATGGGACTGCGATCTGCGCCCCACGGTGCGCCCCACTGCGCTGCCCGGAGGTGAGGAACTGGGGGGACTGGGGGGAATGGGGGGAATGGGGGGACTGGGGGGAATGGGGGGAATGGGGGAATGGGGGGAATGGGGGAATGGGGGGAATGGGAATGGGGGGAATGGGGAGAATGGGGGAATGGGGGGGAATGGGGGGGAATGGGGGGAATGGGGGGGAATGGGGGGAATGGGGGGAATGGGGGGGAATGGGGGAATGGGGGAATGGGGAGAATGGGGGGAATGGGGGGGAATGGGGGAATGGGGGGGAATGGGGGAATGGGGGAATGGGGAGAATGGGGGGAATGGGGGGAATGGGGGGGGCTGTGGAGAATGGGTGGACTGGGAGGGACTGGGGGGGCACTTGTGGGGCAGCCGTGGGGCAGCTGTGGGGCAGCTGTGGGGCAGCTGTGGGGCAGCTATGGGGGAGCTGTGGGGCAGCTGTGGGGCAGCTATGGGGCAGCTGTGGGGCAGCCGTGGGGCAGCTGTGGGGGAGCTATGGGGCAGCTATGGGGGAGCTATGGGGCGGCTGTGGGGCAGCTATGGGGCAGCTGTGGGGGAGCTCTGGGGCAGTTATGGGGCAGCTATGGGGCGGCTATGGGGCAGCCGTGGGGCAGCTGTGGGGCGCCCCCTTGCAGGGTCTGGTGGAGGTGCAGGACCCGAGCGGCTGCTGCCCCGTGTGCCGAGAGGAGAGCCTGGGTGAGGGCAACTGGGAGCACTGGGAGCGACTGGGAGGGCACTGGGAGGGCACTGGGAGCACTGGGGAGCACTGGGAGGGCACTGGGGGGGTACTGGGAGCACTGGGGGGCACTGGGGGGGCACTGGGGGGGTACTGGGAGGGCACTGGGGGACACTGGGCATACTGGGTTCACTGGGGGGCACTGGGAGCACTGGGAGGGGGATACTGGGAGCACTCTGGGAAGCACTGGGAGCACTGGGAGGCACTGGGAGCAGTGGGGGGGCACTGGGGGGGCACTGGGAGGCACTGGGAGCACTGGGGGGGCACTGGGGGGGCACTGGGAGGGCACTGGGATCACTGGGGGCGCACTGGGGAGGCACTGGGAGGCACTGGGAGTGGCACTGGGAGGCACTGGGGGGCACTGGGCAGCACTGGGATCACTGGGGGGGCACTGGGGGCACTGGGAGCACTGGGGGGGCACTGGGAGGCACTGGGAGGCACTGGGCAGCACTGGGATCACTGGGGGGGCACTGGGGGCACTGGGAGCACTGGGGGGGCACTGGGAGGCACTGGGAGGCACTGGGAGCACTGGGGGGCACTGGGAGGCACTGGGAGGGCACTGGGGTGGCACTGGGGAGGCACTGGCAGCACTGGGATCACTGGGGCGGCACTGGGGGGGCACTGGGAGCACTGGGGGGGGACACTGGGAGCAGTGGGGGGGCACTGGGGGGGCACTGAGAGGGCACTGGGGCAGCACTGGGGGGGCACTGGGAGCAGTGGGGGGGCACTGGGGGGACACTGGGAGCACTGGGGGGAGGCACTGGGGCACTCTGTGAGGCACTGGGAGGGCACTGGGAGCACTGGGAGGCACTGGGAGGCACTGGGAGCACTGGGGCGGCACTGGGGGGGCACTGGGAGGCACTGGGAGGCACTGGGAGCACTGGGGGGGCACTGGGAGGCCACTGGGAGGCACTGGGAGGCACTGGGAGCACTGGGGGGACACTGGGGCGGCACTGGGAGGCACTGGGAGGCACTGGGAGGCACTGGGAGGCAGTGGGAGCAGTGGGGGGGCACTGGGAGCACTGGGGGGACACTGGGAGCACTCTGGGAGGCACTGGGAGGCACTGGGGGAGCACTGGAGGGGCACTGGGGGAGCACTGGAGGGACACTGGGAGCACTGGGAGGCAGTGGGAGCAGTGGGGGGGCACTGGGGCGGCACTGGGAGGGCACTGGGAGGCACTGGGAGCAGTGGGAGCAGTGGTTTTGGGCGCAGCCCCCCCCGGGTGCCGTCGGCTGCAGGAGTTGCGCAGCGTTTCCCGCGGCCGCTGCGTCGCGCACGGCGTGGAGGTCGCATTCTGCGCCGGGCGCTGCCCCTCCCGCACCCTCGTCAGCGCCGAGGTGAGCGCCGCGCAGGGGCTGCGGCTGCAGTGGCTGCAGGGATTGGGGGAACCCCCCGTACTGCAGCCCCCGGGCATGCAGCGTGCAGGAGCTGCGGCTGCAGCCACAGAGCAGCTGCAGCAGCTGCAGTGGGTGCTGTGACAGCACCTGCAGCCCCCGTGCATGCATCGTGCTGCAATTGCACCCACGGACAGAGCGGCTGCAGCAGCTCCTGTGCTGCTCCTCGCATGCATTGTGCAGCAGCCATGGCTGCAGAGGAGCTGCGGGTGCAGCAGCAGGGGCGGTTTCGCCTCGTGCGGCAGCCGTGCATGCCTCGTGCAGCAGCTGTGCTTGCAGGGCAGCTGCAGTGGCTGCAGTGGGTGCTGTGACAATGCCTGCAGCTCCCGTGCATGCCTCGTGCAACAATTGCACCTGCAGACGAAGCGGCTGCAGCAGCTCCTGTGCTGCTCCTCACATGCATTGTGCAGCAGCCACGGCTGCAGAGAAGCTGCGGGCGCAGCAGCAGGGGCGGTTTCACCTCATGCGGCAGCCGTGCATGCCTCGTGCAGCAGCTGTGCCTGCAAGGCAGCTGTAGCAGCTGCAGTGGGTGCTGTGACAGCACCTGCAGCTCCCGTGCATGCATCGTGCTGCAATCGCACCTGTGGAGGGAGCGGCTGCTGGGGCTGCAGCAGCGCCTGTGCTGCTCCTCACATGCATTGTGCAGCAGCCACAGCTGCAGAGAAGCTGTGGGTGCAGCAGCAGGGGCAGTTTCACCTCGTGCAGCACCCGTGCTTGCAGGGCAGCTGCAGGGGCTGCAGTGGGTGCTGTGACAGCGCCTGCAGCCCCCGTGCATGGCTCACACAGGAGCTGCAGCTGCAGGGGTTCGGGGGGGGGGCCCCCCCGGTGCTGCAGCCCCCGTGCATGCCCGCGTCCCGCAGGCGCCGTACCTGCAGAGCGTCTGCGAGTGCTGCAGTTACCGCCTGGACCCCGAGCGCCCCGTGCAGGAGCTGCAGCTGCCCTGCCCCGACGGCCGCCTCGAGCGCGTCCTCCTGCCCGTCATCCGCAGCTGCCAGTGCAGCAGCTGCCAGGGTGAGCCCGGGCCCTGCAGCCCCTGCAGCCCCTGCTGCAGCCCCTGCAGCATCCCCTGCATCTTCTGCATCATCCCTTGCATCTCCTGCATCCCCTGCATCATCCCCTGCATCCCCTGCATCTCCTGCATCTCCTGCATCATCTCCTGCATCCCCTGCATCACCCCCTGCATAATCTCCTGCATCATCCCCTGCATCTCCTGCATCATCTCCTGCATCATCCCCTGCATCTCCTGCATCATCCCCTGCATCATCCCCTGCATCCCCTGCATCATCCCCTGCATCATCCCCTGCACCCCCTGCATCATCCCCTGCATCCCCTGCATCTGCTGCATCCCCTGCTGCATCTCCTGAATCCCCTGCATCTCCTGCATCATCTCCTGCACCTCCTGCATCTTCTGCATCATCCCCTGCATCTCCTGCATCATCTCCTGCATCATCCCCTGCATCTCCTGCATCTCCTGCCTCTCCTGCTGCATCTCCTGCATCCCCTGCATCATCTCCTGAATCCGCTGCACCCCCTGCTGCACCCCCTGCATCACCCCCTGCACCCCCTGCATCATCCCCTGCATCTCCTGCATCATCTCCTGCATCATCTCCTGCATCATCCCCTGCATCCCCTGCATCTCCTGCATCATTCGCTGCATCTCCTGCAGGCGGCGATTTCTCCCGGCGCTGAGGAACCCTCAGGCTCAGATGCTCTCCCAGAGCTCCCAGTGCTCCCAGTGCTCCCAGTACACCCAGTGCTCCCAGAGCTCCCAGAGCTCCCAGTGCTCCCAGTACACCCAGTGCTCCCAGAGCTCCCAGAGCTCCCAGTGCTCCCAGTGCTCCCAGAGCTCCCAGAGCTCCCAGTGCTCCCAGTGCTCCCAGTGCTCCCAGTACACCCAGTGCTCCCAGAGCTCCCAGAGCTCCCAGTGCTCCCAGTGCTCCCAGAGCTCCCAGAGCTCCCAGAGCTCCCAGTGCTCCCAGTGCTCCCAGTGCTCCCAGAGCTCCCAGTGCTCCCAGTGCTCCCAGTGCTCCCAGAGCTCCCAAAGCTCCCAGAGCTCCCAATGCTCCCAGTGCTCCCAGTGCTCCCAGTGCTCCCAGAGCTCCCAGTACTCCCAGAGCTCCCAGTGCTCCCAGTGCTCCCAGTGCTCCCAGAGCTCCCAGTGCTCCCAGTGCTCCCAGTACTCCCAGAGCTCCCAGTGCCCCCAGTGCTCCCAGAGCTCCCAGAGCTCCCAATGCTCCCAGTGCTCCCAGTGCTCCCAGTGCTCCCAGAGCTCCCAGTGCTCCCAGTGCTCCCAGTGCTCCCAGTGCTCCCAGAGCTCCCAGAGCTCCCATTGTTCCCAGAGCTCCCAGAGCTCCCAGTGCTCCCAGTGCTCCCAGTGCTCCCAGTGCTCCCAGTATTCCCAGTGCTCCCAGTGCTCCCAGTGCTCCCAGAGCTCCCAGAGCTCCCAGTGCTCCCAGTGCTCCCAGTGCTCCCAGAGCTCCCAGTGCTCCCAGTATTCCCAGTGCTCCCAGAGCTCCCAGAGCTCCCAGTGCTCCCAGAGCTCCCAGTGCTCACAGTGCTCCCAGTGCTCACAGTGCTCCCAGAGCTCCCAGTGCTCCCAGTGCTCCCAGAGCTCCCAGTGCTCCCAGTGCTCCCAGTGCTCCCAGAGCTCCCAGTGCTCCCAGTGCTCCCAGTATTCCCAGTGCTCCCAGTGCTCCCAGTGCTCCCAGAGCTCCCAGTACTCCCAGAGCTCCCAGTGCTCACAGTGCTCCCAGTACACCCAGAGCTCCCAGTGCTCCCAGAGCTCCCAGTGCTCCCAGTGCTCCCAGAGCTCCCAGTGCTCCCAGTGCTCCCAGTGCTCCCAGAGCTCCCAGTGCTCCCAGTGCTCCCAGTATTCCCAGTGCTCCCAGTATTCCCAGTGCTCCCAGTGCTCCCAGTGCTCCCAGAGCTCCCAGTGCTCCCAGTGCTCCCAGAGCTCCCAGTGCTCCCAGTGCTCCCAGTGCTCCCAGTGCTCCCAGCGCTCCGGAAACCCTCTCCCAGTCTCAATAAAGCCGTGGGAACAGCCCCTGTGTCCGGCACTGGGGGCAACTGGGAGGGACTCGAGGCAGACTGGGAGGGACTGGGAAGGGACTGGGAGGGTCTGGGCGGGACTGGTAGGGTCTCAAAGGGGGACTGGGAGGCACTGGGAAGGACTGGGAGGGTCTGGGCGGGACTGGGAGGGTCTCAAAGGGGGACTGGGAGGCACTGGGAGGGATTCAGGGGGCGACTGGGAGGGTCCAGAGGGAGACTGGGAGGGACTGGGAGGGTCTCGAGGGGGACTGGGAGGGACTGGGAGGGTCTCGAGGGGGACTGGGAGGGACTGGGAGGGTCTCGAGGGAGACTGGGAGGTTCTCCAGCGGCACTGGGAGGGTCTCAAATGGGTCTGGGAGGGACTGGGAGGAGTGGGAGAGTCTGAAGAGGGACTGGGAGACACTGGGAGGGTCTTGAGGGAGACTGGGAGGGACTGGGGGGAGTGGGAGTATCTGAAGAGGGACTGGGAGGGACTGGGAGGGTCTCGAGGAGGACTGGGAGGGACTGGGGAGGGACTGGGAGGGCCTTAAGGGTAACTGGGAGGGACTGGGGGGAGTGGGAGTGTCTGAAGAGGGACTGGGAGGGCATTGAGGGGCATTGTGTGGGACTGGGAGGGTCTCGAGGAGGACTGGGAGGGACTGGGGAGGCACTGGGAGGGTGTCATGGGGGACTGGGAAGGGTCTGTGAGGTCCACCAGGGGGACTGGGAGGGACTGGGAGTGTATCAAGGGGCATTGGGTGGGACTGGGAGGGTCTCGAGGGGGACTGGGAGGGACTGGGAGGGTCTCGAGGGGGACTGGGAGGGACTGGGGAGGCACTGGGAGGGACTGGGGGTGTATCAAGGGGCACTGGGTGGCACTGGGAGGGTCTCGAGGGGGACTGGGAGGGACTGGGGAGGCACTGGGAGGGTGTCATGGGGGACTGGGAAGGGTCTGTGAGGTCCACCGGGGGGACTGGGAGGGACTGGGGGGAGTGGGAGTGTCTGAAGAGGGACTGGGAGGGACTGGGAGGGTCCTGAGGGAGACTGGGAGGGACTGGAGAGTCTAAAGTGGGACTGGGGGGGATTGGGGAGGGACTGGGAGGGTCTCAAGGGGGACTGGGAGGGACTGGGGTGTATCAAAGGGCACTGGGAGGGACTGGGAGGGCATTGAGGGGCGCTGTGTGGGACTGGGAGGGTCTCGAGGGGGACTGGGAGCGACTGGGAGGGTCTCGAGGGTGGACTGGGAGGAACTGGGAGGGTCTCAAGGGAGACTTGGAGGGACTGGAGAGGCCAAAGGGCGACTGAGAGGGTCTCGAGGGCGACTGGGAGGGACTGGGGAGGCACTGGGAGGGACTGGGGAGGCACTGGGAGGGTGTCATGGGGGACTGGGAAGGGTCTGTGAGGTCCACCGGGGGACTGGGAGGGACTGGGGGGAGTGGGAGTGTCTGAAGAGGGATTGGGAGGGACTGGGGATGTATCAAGGGGCACTGGGTGGGACTGGGATGTACTGGGGGGAGTGGGAGGGTATTGAGGGGCGCTGTGTGGGACTGGGAGGGTCTCGAGAGTGGACTGGGAGGGACTGGGAGGGTCTCAAGGGAGACTGGGAGGGACTGGAGAGGCCAAAGGGGGACTGGGAAGGTCTTGAGGGCGACTGGGAGGGACTGGGGAGGCACTGGGAGGGTGTCATGGGGGACTGGGAAGGGTCTGTGAAGTCCACCAGGGGGACTGGGAGGGACTGGGGGGAGTGGGAGTGTCTGAAGAGGGACTGGGAGGGACTGGGAGGGTCCTGAGGGAGACTGGGAGGGACTGGGGAGGCACTGGAGAGTCTAAAGTGGGACTGGGGGGGGCCTGAAAGGGTCTCAGGGGTGAACTGGGAGGGACTGGGAAGGGACTGGGGGTGTGTCAAGGGGCACTGGGCGGGACTGGGAGGGTCTTGAGGAGGACTGGGAGGATATCAAGGGGCACTGGGTGGGACTGGGATGTACTGGGGGGAGTGGGAGGGTATTGAGGGGCATTGTGTGGGACTGGGAGGGTCTCGAGGGTGGACTGGGAGGAACTGGGAGGGTCTCAAGGGAGACTGGGAGGGACTGGAGAGGCCAAAGGGGGACTGGGAGGGTCTCGAGGGCAACTGGGAGGGACTGGGGAGGCACTGGGAGGGACTGGGGAGACACTGGGAGGGACTGGGGAGGCACTGGGAGGGTGTCATGGGGGACTGGGAAGGGTCTGTGAGGTCCACCAGGGGGGACTGGGAGGGACTGGGGGGAGTGGGAGTGTCTGAAGAGGGACTGGGAGGGACTGGGAGGGTCTTGAGGGGCATTGTGTGGGACTGGGAGGGCCTCGAGGAGGACTGGGAGGAACTGGGGAGGCACTGGGAGGGTGTCATGGGGGACTGGGAAGGGTCTGTGAGGTCCACCGGGGGGACTGGGAGGGACTGGGAGTGTATCAAGGGGCACTGGGTGGGACTGGGAGGGTCTCGAGGGAGACTGGGAGGGACTGGGAGGGTCTCGAGGGGGACTGGGAGGATATCAAAGGGCACTGGATGGGACTGGGATGTACTGGGGGGAGTGGGAGTATCTGAAGAGGGACTGGGAGGGCATTGAGGGGCATTGTGTGGGACTGGGAGGGTCTCGAGGAGGACTGGGAGGAACTGGGAGGGTCTCAAGGGAGACTTGGAGGGACTGGGGAGGCACTGGGAGGAACTGGGGAGGCACTGGGAGGGTGTCATGGGGGACTGGGAAGGGTCTGTGAGGTCCACCGGGGGGACTGGGAGGGACTGGGGGGAGTGGGAGTGTCTGAAGAGGGACTGGGAGGGTATTGAGGGGCGTTGTGTGGGACTGGGATGGTCTCGAGGGGGACTGGGAGGGACTGGGGAGGGACTGGGAGGGCCTTAAGGGGAACTGGGAGGGACTGGGGGAAGTGGGAGTGTCTGAAGAGGGATTGGGAGGGACTGGGGGTGTATCAAGGGGCACTGGGTGGGACTGGGATGTACTGGGGGGGAGTGGGAGGGTATTGAGGGGCATTGTGTGGGACTGGGAGGGTCTCGAGGAGGACTGGGTGGGACTGGGAGGGTCTCAAGGGAGACTGGGAGGGACTGGAGAGGCCAAAGGGGGACTGGGAAGGTCTTGAGGGCGACTGGGAGGGACTGGGGAGGCACTGGGAGGGTGTCATGGGGGACTGGGAAGGGTCTGTGAAGTCCACCAGGGGGACTGGGAGGGACTGGGGGGAGTGGGAGTGTCTGAAGAGGGACTGGGAGGGACTGGGAGGGTCCTGAGGGAGACTGGGAGGGACTGGGGAGGCACTGGAGAGTCTAAAGTGGGACTGGGGGGGGCCTGAAAGGGTCTCAGGGGTGAACTGGGAGGGACTGGGAAGGGACTGGGAGGGTCTCAAGGGGGACTGGGAGGGAGTGGGGGGAGTGGGAGTGTCTGAAGAGGGACTGGGAGGGACTGGGAGGGTCCTGAGGGAGACTGGGAGGGACTGGGGAGGCACTGGAGAGTCTAAAGTGGGACTGGGGGGGGCCTGAAAGGGTCTCAGGGGTGAACTGGGAGGGATTGGGGAGGGACTGGGAGGGTCTCAAGGGGGACTGGGAGGGAGTGGGGGGAGTGGGAGTGTCTGAAGAGGGACTGGGAGGGCATTGAGGGGCATTGTGTGGGACTGGGAGGGTCTTGAGGAGGACTGGGAGGGACTGGGGAGGCACTGGGAGGGTGTCATGGGGGACTGGGAAGGGTCTGTGAGGTCCACCAGGGGGACTGGGAGGGACTGGGAGTGTATCAAGGGGCACTGGGTGGGACTGGGAGGGTCTCGAGGGTGACTGGGAGGAACTGGGAGGGTCTCAAGGGAGACTTGGAGGGACTGGAGAGGCCAAAGGGGGACTGGGAAGGTCTCGAGGGCGACTGGGAGGCACTGGGGAGGCACTGGGGAGGCACTGGGGAGGCACTGGGAGGCACTGGTTGATGTTGTGCCCATCTACCAGAAGGGTTGCGGGGAGGATCCGGGGATTTGGTGACCCCATTTGGTAATTTTGGTGCTGGTTGACAGCGACCATGAGCCAACGGTGGCCCAGGGGCCAAGAAGGCCAACGGCATCGTGGCCTGGATCAGAAATGGGGTCACCAGCAGGAACGGGGGGGGATTCCCCTCTGTACTCAGCACTGGGGAGACCGCACCTCGAATACTGTGTTCAGTTCTGGGCCCCTCACCACAAGAAGGATGTTGAGGCTCTGGAGAGTGTCCAGAGAAGAGCAACGAAGCTGCTGAGGGGCTGGAGAACATCTGACGAGGAGCGGCTGAGAGAGCTGGGGGTGTTCAGCCTGGAGAAGAGGAGGCTGAGGGGAGACCTTATTACTCTCTACAACTGCCTGAAAGGAGGTTGTGGAGAGGAGGGAGCTGGGCTCTGCTCCCAAGGGACAGAGGACAGGACAAGGGGGAATGGCCTGAAGCTCCGTCAGGGGAGGTTCAGGTTGGATATCAGAAGGAAATTCTTCCCAGAAAGAGTCATTGGGTACTGGAACAGCTGCCCAGGGAGGGGGTGGAGTCGCCTTCCCTGGAGGTGTTTAAGGAACGGTGGATGAAGTGCTGAGGGCCATGGTTTAGGGAGTGTTGGGAATGGTTGGACTCCATGGTCCAATGGGTCACAGAATCACAGAATCACCAGGTTGGAAAGGACCCATTGGACCTCCAGCCCCAACAACCCCAGCCCTGGCACCCCCAGCCCCAGCACCCTCAGCCCCAGCACCCCCAGCACCCCCAGCCCCAGCACCCCCAGGACCTCCAGCCCCAACACCCCCAGTCCCAGCACCCCCAGCCCCTACACCCCCAGCCCCAACACCCCCAGCACCCCCAGCCCCAACACCCCCAGCCCCAACACCCCCAGCCCCAGCACCCCCAGCCCCAGCACCCCTAGTCCCAGCACCCCCAGCCCTGGCACCCCCAGGACCTCCAGCCCCAACACCCCCAGCCCCTACACCCCCAGTCCCAGCACCCTCAGGACCTCCAGCCCCACCACCCCCAGCCCCAGCACCCCCAGTCCCAGCACCCCCAGCACCCCCAGCCCCAGCACCCCTAGTCCCAGCACCCCCAGCCCTGGCACCCTCAGGACCTCCAGCTCCAGTGCCCCCAGCCCCAACACCCCCAGCCCCAGCACCCCTAGTCCCAGCACCCCCAGCCCCAGCACCCCTAGTCCCAGCACCCCCAGCACCCCCAGCCCCAGCACCCCCAGTCCCAGCATCCCCAGTCCCAGCAGCCCCAGCACCCCCAGCCCCAGCACCCCTAGTCCCAGCACCCCCAGGACCTCCAGCCCCAGCACCCCTAGTCCCAGCACCCCCAGCCCTGGCACCCCCAGGACCCCTAGTCCCAGCACCCCCAGCCCCAGCACCCCCAGTCCCAGCACCCCTATTCCCAGCACCCCCAGCACCCCCAGCCCCAGCACCCCCAGCCCCCCCAGCCCCAGCACCCCCAGCATCAGCGTAAAGCCAAAACACATAACCACGCGAGGAAGGTTATATGCGGTGCTTTATTTCGAGGCCCCGGGAACCAGGGCTGCGCCCCCAAATCTGCTTCCAGAGACCGCCACAACGCGTTCGCCATTGATCCTTAAGAGGTTGCTCAATCTGTTCCATATTCCAAGGGCGCAGCGTACTTCGGTACATATCCATTTTAGGGGTTACCCCATCCCGTCTCGCGACATCGTCTGCTGCTACGCCCGCGCACCCCCTTTTCGGCGGTCGTGGGATGAAGAAAACGCTCTTCCTCAGAGGAAGGAAATCATCTTCCTCACTCTGCCCTTTTTACCTCGGGGTTTCTGGCAGATCTTCCACCTCCCGAGGATTGAGCAAATTCCAACATTCCTTACGTGCGGTGCTCCGTCAGCTGTAATGCTCCCGGTCGCCTAAGTTACATAGATAAGGATTACACCTGGTGGTCTGTTGGCTTTAGTAATTCCCATTTATCTGTGTTACGTAGATAAGAACATCCCGAACGTAGATAAGAACATTCCGAAGGAAGCATTCCGTACGAGCTAGAGGCTATTACCAACCTCCCTGGATTTAGTATGAGCTTCTATATGGTTATAGAGAAAATTATACGAGAGGCAAATTAATTAATAAGTGTACCATCTTACAGCCCATCTTCAAATGTGCATAACCTTAACGTCGTCGTCGTTTCCCAACATTTCCCCCCTTTGGAAATGCTTCTTCCATACGAAGTATTTCCATTTCATGTATTTAGGTCCCTATGGGCTCTTGATAGGGTGGTGGTGGAGTCGGAGGGTGGTGGTGGAGTCGGAGGGTGGTGGTGGAGTCGGAGTGCGGTGGTGGAGTCGGAGTGTGGTGGTGGAGTCGGAGGGTGGTGGTGGAGTCGGAGGGTGGTGGTGGAGTCGGAGGGTGGTGGTGGAGTTGGAGGGCGGTGGTGGCGTCGGAGGGCGGTGGTGGAGTCGGAGGGTGGTGGTGGAGTCGGAGTGCGGTGGTGGAGTCGGAGTGTGGTGGTGGAGTCGGAGGGCGGTGGTGGAGTCGGAGTGTGGTGGTGGAGTCAGAGGGTGGTGGTGGAGTCGGAGGGTGGTGGTGGAGTCGGAGGGTGGTGGTGGAGTCGGAGGGCGGTGGTGGAGTCGGAGGGTGGTGGTGGAGTCGGAGTGTGGTGGTGGAGTCGGAGGGTGGTGGTGGCGTCGGAGTGTGGTGGTGGAGTCGGAGTGTGGTGGTGGCGTCGGAGTGTGGTGGTGGCGTCGGAGGGTGGTGGTGGAGTCGGAGGGTGGTGGTGGAGTCGGAGGGCGGTGGTGGCGTCGGAGGGCGGTGGTGGAGTCGGAGGGTGGTGGTGGAGTCGGAGGGTGGTGGTGGAGTCGGAGGGTGGTGGTGGAGTCGGAGGGTGGTGGTGGAGTCGGAGGGTGGTGGTGGAGTCAGAGGGTGGTGGTGGAGTCGGAGGGTGGTGGTGGAGTCGGAGGGCGGTGGTGGCGTCGGAGGGCGGTGGTGGAGTCAGAGGGTGGTGGTGGAGTCGGAATGTGGTGGTGGCGTCGGAGGGTGGTGGTGGAGTCGGAGTGCGGTGGTGGAGTCGGAGGGTGGTGGTGGAGTCGGAGGGTGGTGGTGGCGTCGGAGTGTGGTGGTGGAGTCAGAGTGTGGTGGATCTCCTCGTGTGACTGCTCCTATGCTTTGAGGTGCTCAGCTGCTCCTGCGGGTGATCCCTCGGCGGACACACGGATACACCAAATAGATGGCCGGGAACGTCGGCAAAAGTGTGAAACCACTTTCCACGAGCGATTGCAGCCACCTCCAAGACGAATTCCCAGTCCGTTGAACGATTCTCCTGCCCGGTTATGACCGATTCCTCTTCTTTCTTCTTGGGCTTCGTGTTCAACTCTTTTTAGCCGGGATATACCCTACTCCATTCCTGTCGTTACATTCCGTACACGCACACAGCCGCGATCCATTCGGTCTCTTACGTAGCCGCAAACACCGCATTCTTCCAGTGGTAGAATATCCAATGCCATTCTCTTCCAGAAGGTCATTTTTGTCGTTGCTTGAAGTCACACGTTTAGATCCCTAAATCCCGGTAATCCCGGTAATCTTTATAGGGCACTGTTTTATTTTTACCGGCTTTGCCCCATCTTTCAGTTCTACGATTATCAGTTGTGCGGGTTTTGGATTTTCCTGGAATATCCGTTTCCCAGACGGTGGGGATCACCGCTTCCTCTACTTCTCTATTTGGGCTTTTGGAGATTCCCCAATCACCGATATTTATCCCAATTTTGACTCCGGCACTCGCATTATTAATTCTCCATTTTCGAAGACAATCTTTGCCTTTAGTTTAGAGGGGAGGACCCTTCCCATAAGTGACACCGGGCAGTCTGGCATATACAAAAATTGATTTTTGTATGTTCTTTTCCTCCAAATCTTAATTCTAAGGGGTCGAGCAAATGCCTGCGCTTCCTCTTTCCCTGTGGCTCCCACTGCTGTTGCAGTCTTTCCTCCTCTCTTCCCATGCGGACTGTTTAGAACCGAGTACGTCGCGCCTGTGTCTATTAAAAATGGCACTTCTTTTCCCCCAACTTTACCTTTTCCAGGGGTTCCTCATTTCACGCTGCAGAAACCGTCACCTCTGGACAGGCGCACACTCTCCTGGGTTGGAAACGGGTTGGGTGGCCCAGAGAGTGGTGGTCAATGGAGTTAACTCCAGCTGGAGGTCGGTCACAAGTGGGGTTCCTCAGGGCTCGGTACTGGTCCAGCCCTGTTCAATGTCTTTATCAATGACCTGGATGAAGGCATTGAGTGCACCCTCAGCAAGTTTGCAGATGACACTGAGCTGGGAGGAAGTGTGGATCTGCTGGAGGGTAGGGAGGCTCCAAAGGGATCTGAACAGGTTGGAAAGATGGGATGAGACCAATGGGATGAGGTTCAACAAGGCCAAATGCCGGGTCCTGCACTTGGGGCACAACAACCCTGTGCAGCTCCAGACTGGGGGAAGAGTGGCTGGAGAGCTGCACGGAGGAGGACCTGGGGGTGCTGGTTGACAGCCGACTGAACATGAGCCAGCGGTGTGCCCAGGGGGCCAAGAAGGCCAACGGCATCTTGGCTTGGATCAGAAATGGGGTCACCAGCAGGAACAGGGAGGGGATTCTCCCTCTGTACTCGGCACTGGTGAGACCGCACCTTGAATACTGTGTTCAGTTCTGGGCCCCTCACCACAAGAAGGATGTTGAGGCTCTGGAGTGTGTCCAGAGAAGAGCAACGAAGCTGCTGAGGGGCTGGAGAACGTCTGACGAGGAGCGGCTGAGAGAGCTGGGGGTGTTTAGCCTGGAGAAAAGGAGGCTGAGGGGAGACCTTATTGCTCTCTACCTGAAAGGAGGTTGTGGGGAGGAGGGAGCTGGGCTCTTCTCCCAAGGGACAGAGGACAGGACAAGAGGGAATGGCCTGAAGCTCTGCCAGGGGAGGTTCAGGTTGGGTATCAGAAGGAAATTCTTCATGGAAAGAGTCATCGGCACTGGAACAGCTGCCCAGGGAGGTGGTGGAGTCGCCTTCCCTGGAGGTGTTTAAGGAACGGGTGGATGAAGTGCTGAGGGACATGGTTTAGGGAGTGTTGGGAATGGTTGGACTCGATGATCCAATGCGTCCTTTCCAACCTGGTGATTCTGTGATTTTCCGATCCTGGTCAGCTTTGGTTCCCACGTTCTCCCATAATCATTGTCTTGGCTATCTCAGCATTCCCGAATGGAGCTCCTGTCTGAGCTCCCTGCCTCAATTTCTGCGGACATTCATTTTTCCAATGTCCCTCCTCTTTGCAGTACGCGCATTGATTAATTCCAAGCCTACCTATCCTCGCCTCTAGGTTGTTGAAAGGGTAGGTGGGTCCATATCCTCTCCCTCTCCCTCGTCCTGCTCCTCTATTCCCTGGGTTTCGCAGGTTCCTCCCCTGCATGGTTGATAACAAACTCCGTCGCTGTCTCTGTGCATCCTTTTTTTCTCTGTTATTATACACCTTCCAGGCAACCTCCAGCAGTTTATCCAAATCACGCAGCTCTGCCCCCTCTAATTTCTGCAACTTCTTCCTAATGTCTTCCTGCGATTGTCCCAGGAAAGCCAGGGCTAATTGCATCTTACCCTGTTCTGTCTCCACATCTAAACCCGTGTATTTCCCAGCTGCTTCTGTGAGGCGTTCCAGAAACGCAGAAGGAGATTCCGTCTTTTCCTGCCTTACGTTGTACAGCTTTGACCAATTTATTACTTTGGGCGTAGCGTTCTGTATCCCTACGACCACCCATTCCTGGTACCTCCTCAAATAAGTCATTCCCCTTACAGTGTTGTAATCCCACATCGGATCTTCCGTTGGAAAATTCTGCTCCACCGTCCCCGGAATTACTCCTTGCCGGATGTCCTCCTTAACGCGCTCCCGGGCAGTCCTCAGCACCATTCCCTTTTCCGTGGGATCCATTAAGGTATCCAATAACACCTGTATGTCATCCCACTCTGGGTTCTGGGTTTTCATAATCATTTTCACTATTCTCGCTACCTTATCCGGATTTTCACGATAAGCCCCGGCTATTTGTTTCCAGAGTACCAAATCCCCTGGAGAGAACGGCACTTTCACAGATACGGCTCCTTCAGCCCCTACTCCTTGGGGTAACGGTGCTATCATTGTACTCGATTGGTGCCTGGGCTCCCGTCCTTGAGCATCTCGCTGCCTGCTACGATGGGAAATTGGGGTGCAGGGACAATCCTTTTCCTTTTCCATTCCATACTCCCCACTAAACCGCTCTCTGATGTCTTCATCCTCGCTCTCCTTTAGTTCTTTAGGGACTGGGGGAGCGGATGGAGCCACTAAAAGGTCAAAATCTTCATCCCGGCGGTGCTGCGTAGCGTTCTCCACTGCAGAGCATCTCACGCACTTCTTCTCCGCTATACAGCCCTTACATTTCTCATTCGCCTTTACACCTAAAATCACTATTCCGCACGCTTTCTGCCACTCCTTGTTTCGTCGTAAAATAAAGAACAGCTCCGCGTATGACACCTCATCCCATTTACCCTCACGCTCACAAAACAGCATTAACTGTAAGATGCTATTACAGTCCAGCGTTCCATTTTCCGGCCAGCGAACCTCATCCTCCAAATCATACCGTGTCCACCGTACATTGCAATATTCAACCAATTTTCTTTTCTGCATCTCTCGCCCGAACTGCCCCTCTTTCCAGTGCATCAGAATACACCCTAACGGTGACGACTGAGGTATCAGCGGCATTTTATAACACTCCAGACCAACACAAAGCAACGCGCTAAGCAAACCGCCGCGTAACGGATAATAGAGATGACTAAAAGGTACGAAATGAGAATACAGCTGCTGATCCTGCGATAACGAATAATAGAGGTTATCAAATAATACAGATTACCGGAAAACGCGGAATCGATCACTGATGCCGAACGGGCAGAGCTCTTCCTACCGTCTTACGGACGGCGCCTACGCTTCGCTCTGGAGCTCCCCAGCCCTACCAAGCGCAGCTTTCGCCGCGTCTAACGGGCTTTTACCGCACCGATTACTACGACCAACAGAATTTCATAAAGCACCGGGTCTTACCGCTACTGCCCGTCGAGAGCACCGGAGGTCGGCCGCGGTCGATGGCTCCCCGAAAATCACTCGGTGCCGGCTGGAGCGGGATCGGTGCGCGGACCGCCTCGGCGATGCCCGCGAGGTCCCTTCGTGGTGGCCAAAAACTGTCAGCGTAGAGACAAACACATAACCGCGCGAGGAAGGTTATATGCGGTGCTTTATGTCGGGGCCCCGGGAACCAGGGGTGCGCACCCAAATCTGGTTCCGAAGAGCGTCACAACGCGTTCGCCATTTATCCTTAAGGCGTTGCTCAATCTGTTACATATCCAAAAGGGTGATGCATATTCATTTCGGTGATTGCCACATCAGCTCCTGCAACACTTTCAGCTCCTGCGCCTGCGCTCCCCCCTCTCGGTGGTGGTGAGGATGAAGAAAACACTCTTCCTCAGATGAAGAAAATCATCTTCCTCGCTTTGCCCTTTTTACCTCTATCTTCTTGGCCAACTTTCAGCCTCCTGAGGGTTGGGCAAATTCCAACATTCCTTACACGTTGTGCTCTGTCAGCTTTTCGTGATCTTAATTGCCTGAGTTGTAGAGATAAGAATTACTCTCTGTGTTCCGTCAGCTTTAGCACTCTCCGTTACCTGGGTTACATAGATAAGAATGTTTCAAGCTAAGCACAACACATTCCAAGCCAGACATTCCATGCTAGCCAGAGGTTGTTACCAGTGTCTCCATCCTTAGTAGAAGATTTTCTCACATAGGTATTTATATAGGAAAGGTTATATATATATATGTATATATAAAACGAACAAATAAGTAAATTATTCTAATATTAATGGACATTCTAAACACGTATAACTTTATAACTCAATCGTTTCTCAACACCAGGACCTCCAGCCCCAGCACCCCAGGCCAAAACACCCACAACCCCGGCACCCTCAGCCCAAACACCCCCTGCCCCTGCACCCCAGGCTGAAACACCCCCAGCCCCAACACCCCCAGGACCTCCAGCCCCAGGACCTTCAGCACCCCCAGCCCCAACACCCCTAGTCCCAGCACCCCCACGACCTCCAGCACCCCCAGCCCCAACACCCCCAGCCCCAACACCCCTAGTCCCAGCACCCCCAGGACCTCCAGCCCCAACACCCCCAGCCCCAACACCCCAGGCCAAAACACCCACAACCCCGGCACCCTCAGCCCAAACACCCCCAGACCCTGCACCCCAGGCTGAAACACCCCCAGAGTTGGTCACCGGTTCATGCCTTGGGGATTCTGCGGCTGAGTTGGCAACCAGTCCGAGTTGGTTTGACCCGGGAGAGTCCCCTCAGAGCGACCAAGGCTGGGATCGCTGTTGATAAATTCACAGGGGAAGGGCTGAGAGAGGTTTAACAAAGATGGAACAAACTTGTAACAAAAAAGTAACCAATTGTAATAAAGACTGTAACAAAGTTGTAACACAAATGTATCAAAGCTGTAACAAAAATGTATCAAAGCTGTAGCAAAAATGTATCAAAGCTGCAGCAGCTGAAGCTGCAGTTGGGGTTATTTTTCCCCCAGAAGGTCCAACAAAGGCAGAGGCGACTGAGCAAAAAGGCCTCCCTTCCTCCGGGGGAAGAGAAGCGCAGCCCATCGCCCCCTCCGTCGGGTCAGGGGGTTCTTTAATTCCTCCTCCCCAACAAAAGGGGGTCCGGGGGCCAATTTCGCCTCTTGCAAACTCCTGGGTGCTTCTTGGCGAGGTGGGACTGAGTCCCTCAGTGAGTGTCGAGTGGCCCTTGGCACGGCCGCTCGTGTCCTCCGAAGCGGGGACTCGGGGTTCGTCACACCCTGAGCTTGGGGAGCTCAGCCCGGGCTTTCAGAGCTGTTTCTGCTCTGAACTCAAACAAGCCCAGGCTGTGAGGCCTCCGTCCCACCCCAGGGGTCCCTCAGCTCATTTGAGCCTTAGACCCCCACCAAACCCTCTGTCCCACAAGATGAAGCTGTTCAAGTCAAACCCTTCCCTTTTGCAGTCCCAGGGACTTTGGGGTTTGCCCCAAGACTTGGCTGGTTGCAAAATGCATTTTCTCCTGCCTGTGTCCTCTTGGTTGCAACAATGATTGAGTGTGGTTAAAAGCCCTTGTGGGACACAGACTGGGAACAGCTGGAGTGTGTTCTGACTTAGCTCAAAGGGGCTGATCTGCTATCAGCCCATGAGAGCATCTCCAGGTGGGATCAGGCAGGGCAGGTGCCCTTAGAGAATCAGTAGCATAGAGCAACCATGGGGTAAAGCTGTCCATCCGAATTGAATTCCCGAGGAAGGAAAGGGTTAAAACGGGGAAAAGAATTTACAAAGCATGCACATTTCAGAGCGCACCCGACAGCCAGGGAGGGGGGGGCGCTGGGGCGCTGCACGACGCTCTCCCCGTGCCTGTCCCCTCCCCGGCAGTGACCCCGGGCTCTCCAGTTGCTCCCACTCGGTGGCTCCGAGCAGCACGGGGGGAGGGGGGGAGCGGGGGGGTGGGTGTGAGGGTGTGGGGTTGCAGGACCTGAAAAACTCGCTTATCTTGTAGGTCAGATGGAATGCAGTCAAACCAGGTCGGACCCTCCCCCTCCGTCTTTGTATCCCACGGGAAGGGGGTGGGGGCAGTGGGCGGGCGGCGGGTGGTGCTTCATTACCCACTGGGGCTGCACCGCGACAGCGCCCCTGTCCCCACACCCCAGGGTCTCCCCTGTCCCCGCGGCCCTTTGTCCCCTCGGAGAGGGGTTCCAGACCAGGTTGCAGGGGCAGAGGGTGTTTGGGCAGGGGGTGCTGGGGCTGTTGGGGCTGGAGGTCCTGGGGGTGCCAGGGCTGGGGGTGCCAGGGCTGGGGGTGCTGGGACTGGGGGTGCCAGGGCTGGGCCCGGTCAGGTCGAGGCTCAGACCCCAATCAGCATCTGCTCTGTAAGGGAAGCTCTGCATCCCCGGCGGGCGCGGATCTCAGCGTTCCCTGGGCAGGAGGGATCCCACCCCGCAGCCCGGCAGGGACTGCAGCCCCCGCCCCTCCGCGGGCAGCCCGGCAGGAGATCCGGGCCGAGATCTCGGAGCGATGTCCCGACCGGGAGAAGCGCTGGGATGGAGGGGAGAGGGCGGCCGCGGGCACGGGTGGGGAGCGGCCGGGCTTGGGCTGGCGGGGAGGTCCTTTTGCCGGCGGGAGGGAGGGGAGCCCCGAGAGAAGCGGCGCCAGGGCAGAGGCGGCCCCGCCCGGCGTCATCCTCGGCGGAGGAACGGGGGCGGTGTCGGCCCCGCGGCGGAACTGCGGGCGGAGGGGGCGGCGGGAGGCGAGGGGAGGGCTCCGGCCGTGCTTCGGGCTGCGGATGGCGGGGCCGTTCGAGGAGGTGGCCGTCTGCTTCTCCCGCCAGGAGTGGGCAGAGCTGGCGGGCTGGCAGCGGCGGCTCTACCGGGAGGTGATGCTGGACACCTACGGAATGCTCGCCTCGCTGGGTGAGATGCCGGGGATGGGGGTGCGGGGATGGGGCTGCCGGGGATGGGGCTGCCGGGGATGGGGCTGCCGGGGATGGGGGTACCGGGGATGGGGGTGCGGGGATGGGGGGTTCTGGGATGCTGCGGATGGGGGTGCCGGGGATGGGGTTGCTGCGGATGTGGCTGCGGCGATGGGGATGCCGGGGATGGGGGTGCCAGGATTGGGGGTTCTGGGAGTGCCGGGGATGAGGGTGCGGGGCCAGCGCTGCCATCCCGGCAGCGCTGGTGAAGGTGCTTCTCTCTGTGCCCCGGACAGGTTGGGCTCTGTCAAGCCTGAGATCATCTGCAAGCTGGAGCGAGGAGAGATGCTGTGCGTGCCAGACCCCCCTGGGTTGCAGCGAGGGCATCGGAGCCCTGTGCCAGGAGGGTTCCAGGGTTCTGCGAGAGGGATGAGGGCTTCCAGCATCTCTGCCCCCTTGGCCTCAGATGCTCCGGTCCCTGGTGCTGCCTGGTGAGATCTGTCTGCTATGCCTGTGGTAGGGCTATGCCACTCTGTCAGCTGTGTCTTTCATTCAGGAAGGGCCGGGGGCTGGCAGGGTACCTGTGCTTCTCTCCCCTGGAAGGCTTTCTACGTGGCTGACCTGTTCCCTGCAGTGCCCGCTGCCCTCCTTCCCAGCACTTGGCAGCCATAGGATGCAGAGGGAGGCTGACGGGGTCCCTGGGGGGCTCTCAGTAGCCACCACCAGGCTCCCAGGGGTGCCTGAGCGGAGCAGGAGGCAACAGGTTGGCTCGACTCACAGGCAGCCTTGTGGGAGCCAGGTGAACCCGTCACGGCAGTCCCGACCTCACCCTGTCCCAGTCCCTCAGCCGGTGGAGAAGACCTCCCCCACGTGCCCCAAGTGTGACAAGAGCTTCAGGGATCAGACTGCACTGGCCGCCCACGAGCGATGCCACACAGGCGAGAGGCCCTTCACGTGTGCCAACTGTGGCGAGAGCTTCAGCCAGAAGGGCTCCCTGATCACCTACCAGCGCTTCCCCACGGGCGAGCGTCCCTTTGCCTGCACCATCTGCGACAAATCTTCCACCAGAAGGTGCACCTGATCACCCACCAGAGCATCCACACAGGTGAGAAGCCCTTCACGTGCCTTGAGTGTGACAAGAGCTTCAGACAAGAGCATCCACGCTAGCGAGAAGCCCCAGAAATGTGGTGAGTGTGACAAGACCTACAGGCAGAGGCAGAACCTGAATAAACAACACTGGGTGCAGTGGGACCTGTGGGCAGCTGTAGGGTGATGACAGGATAGGAGGTGTCCTTCTCGGGAGTGAAAAGTGATGGTGAACTCAGCGGGCACTGCGGAGAATCATAGAATCATAGAATCACCAGGCTGGAAAAGACCTCTTGGTCATCGAGTCCAATCACTCCTATCGGCCCCGGGCTCCATGCAGGAGATCTGTGTGGAGATCTCTGGATCGATGTCCCAGCTGGGAAAAGCAGTGGGGATGGAGGGGGAAGAGTGGGCTGTGGGCACGGGAGGGGAATGGCCAGGGTTTGGCTGGCAAGAGAAGCCGGGCCAGGGGCGAGTCGGCTCTGGCATCATCCTCCTGGCACCGAAAATGCCGGAAAATAAACTCCAGGGGTGGGACAGGGAAGACTCAGCCCCAGATACTGCAGCCAAAAAATCCGATCAGACCCCCTCCCTCCACCCCACATCGTGACAGCCCCACACACCTTCCCCTCTTCCGTGCCCCTACAGCCTCCTCTCGCCTCGGCCGCTCTCCTCGAACGGCCCCGCCATCTGCAGCCCGAAGCACGGCCGGAGCCCCCGCCTCGCCCCCCGACACCCCCTCTGCCCGCAGCTCCGCCGCCGACAAGGACGGAGACGACGAAAGGGTTCTGGGGCGGAATTGGTGTCTCTCGAGCAGCCCAGGCTCCAGGCGGGCACAGCCCAGAGCGGCTCTCGCTGCAGCAGCGCCTGGGGGGAAATTGCGAGGCCCCGAGCGGCCCCGCTCCGGTCGAGCCTCAGAGCGCAATCAGCATCTGCTTTGGAAGGGAAGTGGTTTTTTCCGGCCTGGCCGCCCCCCACCCCCACGCAACCCCCCAGGCTCCGAGCCCAGTGCTGGCGCCAGCGAGTCGGAAGGAGCGCGGGGTCCCAGAGCATCCCAGTCCCGGAGGGCTCTGCATCCCAGTGCCCCGGGCCCGGGGAAGAGCAGCCCCGCAGGCAGGCTGGCCCTGCAGCCCCCGGCCCCTCTGCGGGCAGCCCGGCTGCGAGAAGGGCACTGCCAGGCCTGGCGGGGGAGCGGCGACCCCGGGGCTGCCGGGTCCGGCCTGGCGGCGTCAGGGTTGGGGCAGAGGGGGCCGGGCAAGGCGCGGCGGGGCGAGCTGAGCCGGGCGTGCTTCGGGCTGCGGATGGCGGGGCCGTTCGAGGAGGTGGCCGTCTACTTCTCCCGCCAGGAGTGGGCAGAGCTGGCGGGCTGGCAGCGGCGGCTCTACCGGGAGGTGATGCTGGACACCTACGGAATGCTCGCCTCGCTGGGTGAGATGCCGGGGATGGGGGTGCCGGGGATGGGGGTGCCGGGGATGGGGGTGCCGGGGATGGGGGTGCGGGGGATGGGGGTGCCGGGGATGGGGGTGCGGGGGGTGGGGGTGCGGGGGATGGGGCTGCCGGGGATGGGGGTGCCGGGAATGGGGGTGCCGGGATTGGAGGTGCGGGGATGGGGGTGCCGGGACTGGAGATGCTGGGCCGGCGCTGCCATCCCGGCAGTGCGGGTGAAGGTGCTTCTCTCTGTGCCCCGGACAGGTTGGGACACCGTTAAGCCCGAGCTCATCTGCAGGTTGGAGCGACGAGAGACGCCGTGCGTGCCAGACCCCCCCGGGGCGCGGCAGAGACACCGCAGCCCTGTGCCGGGCGGGTCCCGGGGGTCCCCTGGGGGCGTGGGGGGTTCCTCCAGCAGGAGTTTGGGGGAATCATCCCAAGATGAACCAAGCAGGAGCTCAGAAGGCCCAGAAGGGCACCCTCACCCTCCTCTTGGCCTGGCCCCCCAGCCGCTGGAGAAGACCCCCCTCACGTGCCCTGAGTGCAATAAGAGCTTCAGGAGTCGGAGTGCACTGACCGCCCACAAGAAGATCCACACGGGTGAGCGCCCCTTCACCTGCACCGACTGCAGTAAGAGCTTCAGCCGGAAGAGCAACCTGACCAGACACGAACGCATCCACACGGGTGAGCGCCCCTTTGTCTGCCTGGAGTGTGGCAAGGGCTTCAGACAGAAGCAAATCCTGATCCACCACCAGCGCATCCACACGGGCGAGCGCCCCTTTGCCTGCACCAACTGCAGCAAGAGCTTCAGAGAGAAGAGCAGCCTGATGAGCCACCAGCGCATGCACTCTGGTGAGCGCCCCTTTGCCTGTACCAGCTGCGGCAAGAGGTTCAGATATGGGAGCAGCCTGACCGCCCACCAGCACATCCACACGGGTGAGCGCCCATTTCACTGTGCTGACTGTGGCAAAAGCTACAGCCTGAAGCATCACCTGATCAGCCACCAGCGCATCCACACCGGTGAGTGCCCCTTTGCCTGCACCAACTGCAGCAAGAGCTTCAGAGCGAAGAGCTACCTGATCAAGCATCAGCGCATCCACACAGGCGAGCGCCCCTTCACCTGCACCGAGTGCAGCAAGAGCTTCAGCCAGAAGAGTGTGCTCATAGCCCACCAACGCATCCACAGTGGTGAGAAGCCGTACAACTGTGAGGTGTGCAACAAGACTTTCAGGAAGAAGTGTGTCCTGAAGAAACACCAGCGGGTGCATTGATCCCTGCGGGTGGTGCCAGAGGGTGACAGGTGGGAAGGTGCATGTCCTTCCCTGTAGGGGAGCAGATCGAGGCCAACTCCTTCCCGGGAGGCGGCTGCAAGAAGCGGTTTCGGGCCAAGGGGACCATGCTGGCTCACCAGCGCATCCACAGCACCCTCTGTCTGCTGACACCTCCACTCCTGTGTCCCCCGAAACTGCTGCGGAGGGTCCTGCAGGGTACTCGGGGCTCTGCTGCAGGGGTGGCTGTGGGGGACACCCTGTGGGAATAAAACTATAGAATTGTTATAATAAACCTGACTTGTTCACATGTAGACAAGGCTCAGGAATCTTACTGACCATTAAGGGGGACATAAAGGGAACTTAATTAACTTCCTTTGAATTCTCAAGAACTGAGAACTCTATCCTCTCGTGAGCATCCTCCAGCCGGCACAGCTCCCTCAGGGCCTTCCCTGTTCACAAACCACAGGTCCAGCGGGCACCTTGCCCCATCGGGTCACTCGCCAGCTGTGTCAGCAAGTTCTCTTCCACCCACTCCAGGAACCTCCTAGACTGGTTCCTCTCTGCTGTTTTGTGTTTCCAGCAGACATCCCGTGGACTGAAGTCCCCCATGAGGATGAGGGCTGGTGGTGGCGAGGCTCCTCCCAGCTGCTTCTAGAATAACTCCTCTGCCCCTTCATCCTGGCCGGGTGGTCTGTAACAGACTCCCACCACGACATCTGCCTCACTGGCCTTCCCCTGAGTCTTCGCCACAAACCTCCAACCCAGCGTCACATCACGGAGCTCCAGAGAAGCCAAACACTCCCTAACACACGGGGACGAGGGGACAGGGGAGACCCTGGGGTGTGGGGAGAGGGGCGCTGTCGCGGTGCAGCCCCAGTGGGTAATGAAGCACCACCCGCCGCCCGCCCACTGCCCCCACCCCCTTCCCGTGGGATACAAAGACGGAGGGGGAGGGTCCGACCTGGTTTGACTGCATTCCATCTGACCTACAAGATAAGCGAGTTTTTCAGGTCCTGCAACCCCACACCCTCACATCCACCCCCCCGCTCCCCCCCTCCCCCCGTGCTGCTCGGAGCCACCGAGTGGGAGCAACTGGAGAGCCCGGGGTCACTGCCGGGGAGGGGACAGGCACGGGGAGAGCGTCGTGCAGCGCCCCAGCGCCCCCCCCTCCCTGGCTGTCGGGGGCGCTCTGAAATGTGCATGCTTTGTAAATCCTTTTCCCCGTTTTAACCCTTTCCTTCCTCGGGAATTCAATTCGGATGGACAGCTTTACCCCATGGTTGCTCTATGCTACTGATTCTCTAAGGGCACCTGCCCTGCCTGATCCCACCTGGAGATGCTCTCATGGGCTGATAGCAGATCAGCCCCTTTGAGCTAAGTCAGAACACACTCCAGCTGTTCCCAGTCTGTGTCCCACAAGGGCTTTTAACCACACTCAATCATTGTTGCAACCAAGAGGACACAGGCAGAAGAAAATGCATTTTGCAACCAGCCAAGTCTTGGGGCAAACCCCAAAGTCCCTGGGGCTGCAAAAGGGACGGGTTTGGCTTGAACAGCTTCATCTTGTGGGACAGAGGGTTTGGTGGGGGTCTAAGGCTCAAATGAGCTGAGGGACCCCTGGGGTGGGACGGAGGCCTCACAGCCTGGGCTTGTTTGAGTTCAGAGCAGAAACAGCCCTGAAAGCCCGGGCTGAGCTCCCCAAGCTCAGGGTGTGATGAACCCCGAGTCCCCGCTTCGGAGGACACGAGCGGCCGTGCCAAGGGCCACTCGACACTCACTGAGGGACTCAGTCCCACCTCGCCAAGAAGCACCCAGGAGTTTGCAAGAGGCAAAATTGGCCCCCGGACCCCGTTTTGTTGGGGAGGAGGAATTAAAGAACCCCCTGACCCGACGGAGGGGGCGATGGGCTGCGCTTCTCTTCCCCCGGAGGAAGGGAGGCCTTTTTGCTCAGTCGCCTCTGCCTTTGTTGGACCTTCTGGGGGAAAAATAACCCCAACTGCAGCTTCAGCTGCTACAGCTTTGATACATTTTTGCTACAGCTTTGATACATTTGTGTTACAACTTTGTTACAAGTCTTTATTACAATTGGTTACTTTTTTGTTACAAGTTTGTTCCATCTTTGTTAAACCTCTCTCAGCCCTTCCCCTGTGAATTTATCAACAGCGATCCCAGCCTTGGTCGCTCTGAGGGGACTCTCCCGGGTCAAACCAACTCGGACTGGTTGCCAACTCAGCCGCAGAATCCCTAAGGCATGAACCGGTGACCAAGTCCGGGACGCGGGACGGATCCAGCGGCTCCCAGGCTCCCCTGGAGAAGCTCAGAAAGCCAGGGGGGTCCGTGCTGATCCTCGTCACTCAAAGGCAGGGCATCCCTCGGCTGCTGTCACAGCTTTATCTCTTTAGGCAATAGGGTCCCCATCTCAGGAGGATCCACACCGTGCCGGTGAGGATGCTTCTCTGGCAGCAGCCCGAGCCGTAGCAGTGTTGGACGGAGCCATGGTCGCCGCTCGCTCCCAGCTCATGTGCAGCTGCTCTGGAGGAGCCAGAGGTCGGGGCTCCGAGTGTCCCCCTGCAGCCACCCCTGCAGCAGAGTCCCCGGTGCCCTGCAGGACCCTCAGTGGCAGGTTTGGGGGTGACAGGTTGTGGAGGCGGCTGCAGGCTAGGGGTGCTGGGGGTTCACTGGTGGGCCAGCATGCTCTCCTCATCCCAAAATCATTTCTTGCAGCTGTCTCACTGGAAGGTCTCTGTCCTCCCCCCCAAGCTCACTGCCTGTCATCAGCACCAAGAAGCTTTAGATTTAGTCTCAAATAGGAAAAAGAAAGCAGCATCTGTCCACGTGGGACCCTCAGCATCAGCTTCAGAGGCCACCGGGCTGCCAAGGCAGTCACCCTGTGGGCCCTGGTGCAGCCGCTGGTGTTTCTTCAGATCAGACTTCTGGCTGTAGGCCTCGCTGCAATCATCACACTTGTAGGGTTTCTCGCCGGTGTGGATGCGCTGGTGCTTGATCAGGGCACCCTTCTGGCTGAAGCTCTTGCTGCAGTTGACACAGGAAAAGGGCTTCTCACCACTGTGGATTCACTTACACTTGAGAAGAGAGATGGTGTTGCTAAAGCTCTTCCCACAGTCAATAAAGGCAAAGGGGCACTCATCTGTGTGGATGCGCTGGTGGTTGATCAGAGAGTCTTTCTGGAGGAAGCTCTTGCTACACCTGGAGCAGGTGAAGGGCCACGCACCCGTGTGGCTCTGTTCATGGATGGCCAGTGCAGTCTGGTTCCTAAAGCTCTTCTTGCACTCAGGGAACATGGAGGGGGTCTTCTCCAGCAACCAGGGGGCTGGGCCAGAGTGGAGGTGAGGGCTGAAGTGGTGGTAACCGTGGACGCAGGCAAAGAAGCGCTCAGCAGTGTGTACACACCGGTGATTCACGAGGTCACTCTTCCAGATGAAGTTCTTGTCACAGTTGGAGCAGCGAAGGGGGCTCAGTGGAGTGGATGCGCTGGTGCTTGATCAGAGCCCCCTTCTCTCTGAAGCTCCTCCCGCAGTCAGTGCAGATGAAGGGTCGTTCACCTGTGTGGATGCGCTGGTGAGTGACCAGGTGTTGCTTTTGGCTGAAGCAGTGGTTGCAGTGGTTGCAGGCAAAGGGACGCTCACCGGTGTGGATGCGCTGGTGGATGACAAGGTCACCCTTGCGTCTGAAGCTCTTGCCGCAGTCGGAGCAGGTGAAGGGTCGCTCACCTGTGTGGATGCGCTGGTGACTGACCAGATGCTGCTTCCGGCTGAAGCGCTGGTCACAGTTGGGACAAGTGAAGGGGCGTTCGCCCGTGTGGATGCGCTGGTGCTTGATAAGGGACCCCTTCTGCCTGAAGCTCTTGTTGCAGTCAGCACAGATGAAGGGGCGTTCCTTGGTGTGGATGCGCTGGTGAGTGAGCAGGTGTTGCTTTTGGCTGAATTGGTAACCACAGTCAACACAGGCAAAGGGGCGCTCACCGGTGTGGATGAGCTGGTGTTTGACCAGGTGTTGTTTCTGGATGAAGTTCTTGCCGCATTCAGGGCAGGTGAAGGGGCGCTCGCCCGTGTGGCTCCGCTCGTGGATGGCCAATGCAGTCCGGGTCCTGAAGCTCTTGTTGCACTCAGGACACGTGGGGAGCAGCTTCTGCAAAGGCTGGGGGGGTATCATGGGGGAGAGCTGAGGTTGTCCTGAGTGGTTCGCCGAGGTCCCTCTGAGCTGGCTTTGGGACGAGTCCCCCCAGCTTCTGCTGATGGAACAACCCACCGCTGCCACGGACCCCCGGGACCCGCCCGGCACAGGGCTGCGGTGCCTCCGCTGCTCCCCGGGGGGGTCTGCAACGCACGGCGTCTCTCCTCGCTCCAGCTTGCAGATGAGCTCGGGCTTAACGGTGTCCCAGCCTGTCCGGGGTACAGAGAGAAGCACCTTCACCCGCACTGCCGGGATGGCAGCGCCGGACCCAGCACCTCCAGCTCCAGCACCCACGGCCCCAGCAGCCGCAGGACCGGCACCCCCAATCCCGGCACCCCCTATCCTGTCACCCCCAACCCTGGCACCCCCAGCACCGGCAGCCCCAGCACCGGCACCACCAGCTCCGCGACCTCCAGGCCCAGCACCCACAGCCCCAGCACGGCCCCTCCCCCTGTCCTGGCACCCCCATCCCCGGAACCCCCATCCCCGCACCCCCATCCCCGGCACCCCCATCCCCGGCACTCCCATCCCCGCACCCCCTTCCCCGCACCCCCATCCCCGCATCCCCATCCCCGGCACCCCCATCCCCGCACCCCCATCCCCGCACCCCCATCCCCGGCACCCCCATCCCCGCACCCCCATCCCCGGCACCCCCATCCCCGGCACCCCCATCCCCGCACCCCCATCCCGGCACCCCCATCCCCGGCATCTCACCCAGCGAGGCGAGCATTCCGTAGGTGTCCAGCATCACCTCCCGGTAGAGCCGCCGCTGCCAGCCCGCCAGCTCTGCCCACTCCTGGCGGGAGAAGTAGACGGCCACCTCCTCGAACGGCCCCGCCATCTGCAGCCCGAAGCACGGCCGGAGCCCTCCCCTCGCCTCCCGCCGCCCCCTCCGCCCGCAGTTCCGCCGCGGGGCCGACACCGCCCCCGTTCCTCCGCCGAGGATGACGCCGGGCGGGGCCGCCTCTGCTCTGGCGCCGCTTCTCTCGGGGCTCCCCTCCCGCCCGCCGGCAAAAGGACCTCCCCGCCAGCCCAAGCCCGGCCGCTCCCCACCCGTGCCCGCGGCCGCCCTCTCCCCTCCATCCCAGCGCTTCTCCCGGTCGGGACATCGCTCCGAGATCTCGGCCCGGATCTCCTGCCGGGCTGCCCGCAGAGGGTCTGGGGGCTGCAGTCCCTGCCGGGCTGCGGGGTGGGATCCCTCCTGCCCAGGGAACGCTGAGATCCGCGCCCGCCGGGGATGCAGAGCTTCTCGGGGACTGGGATGGCAGAGCCCTCCCCGGCTGGGCAAGGCCAGCAAAACGCGCTTCTCTCGCAAAGGAGGTGCCGAATCGGGGTCTAACACCGGTGCCGGTGCCAGTTGGGAGGAGAGGGAAGTTTCACCCCCGGACGCTGCTGCGGTAAAAACAGATCAGACGCCATCCCCCCACCCCGATCTTTGCATCCCCCGAGAGGCAGTGAGCGAGCGGCTGGGTGGTGCTTCGTGACCCGCTGGGGCTGAACAGCAACAGCCCCCCTATCCCCACCCCCGTGTCCCCATGTCCCCAGCCCTCTGGCCCTGTCCTCGTGTCTCCAGCCCCCTGGCCAGCTGACCCACCCCATGTACCCCTGTCCCCAGACCCTGTCCCTATGGCCCCTTGTGCCCTCGTCCCTGTGTTGGGGAGCTGAGCGGCTGGAGTGGCTGCAGCAGGCAGCCCCCCACCAGGCAGCCCCCCTTGATACCGAAAATGACAGCAAATAAACTCTCGGGGAGACTCATTTTGGAGTTTTGAAAAGCAGCATCCTTCCTCAGGCCTGGGCACCCGAGGGAGTGATCTCCATCCATCCCATGCAGCCAGGCAAGAGCTGTTACAGAATAGATTCCCCACTTACATCCATATGTCTATATTTTCCCATAGATCTTATGCGTCTTCTGTAACTTTCCAAGGTCTAATTTTAATGCTGTTATGAAACTTCACAAGAGTCAAAACTCTTGCTGGTTTGGAGCTGGCTCCAGCTCTCTCTCTGAGCTTGCCTTTACGATAAGCAGAAAACTCCAAACAGAGGTGATTAGGGAAGAGGAGACATCTGTTCAGCACAGATCGTACTGAACACAAAGTGTTGTCATCTCCTAAGAATGAGAAATGTCTGGGAAACAAACTGTCTAGAGGAAAACCCGCTCTCAGAGGGACATTCTCTTCTACTTTCTAAAGAAAACTGCTTGTGACTACTTCTTGTGTCTGTAGGGTTAAGTTTCATCTAAGGGATTGTATTTTTTGACTGTTAGACACAATGTCCCTCTGAGAGCATGTTTTCTTTCAAAGAGTGTTTTTCCAGACTCTCTGCATTCCTTGGAGATGATAACGCCTTATGTTCAGTACGATCTGTGCTGAACAGATGTCTCCTCTTCTGGAATCACCTCTGTTTGCAGTGTTCCCCTATCTGCAGCCCAAGGTCAGGCAGAGAGTTGGCTCCAAAGCTCCAGATTACAGATGCATTGAAGTGGGAAAGGTTTGCTTTCTAAAGCGCCAAAGTGAGTCTTAGAGGGAGTTTATTTGCCAGCATTTTGGGAATCACGGATGAGGGTTCTTCTCTCTGTGCCCCAGACAGACTGGGCTGCTGTCAAGCCCAGGCTGTGGGTGCCGGGGCTGTGGGTGCTTTACTGGGAGTGCTGGGGCTGGAGGTGCTGGGACTGGGGGTGCCAGAACTGGGAGTGCTGGGGGCAGGGGTGCTGGGAATGGGGATGCTGGGGCTGGAGGTCTGGGACTGGAGGTGCCAGAACTGGGAGTGCTGGGGCTGGGGGTGCTGGGAATGGGGGTGCTGGGCTGGAGGTGCTGGGACTGGAGGTGCCGGAACTGGGAGTGCTGGGGCTGGGGGTGCTGGGAATGGGGGTGCTGGGGCTGGAGGTGCTGGGGCTGGAGGTGCTGGGACTGGAGGTGCCAGAACTGGGAGTGCTGGGGCTGGGGGTGCTGGGAATGGGGGTGCTGGGGCTGGAGGTGCTGGGGCTGGAGGTGCTGGGGCTGGGGGTGCCAGAACTGGGAGTGCTGGGGCCGGGGGTGCTGGGAATGGGGATGCTGGGGCTGGAGGTGCTGGGACTGGAGGTGCCAGAACTGGGAGTGCTGGGGCCGGGGGTGGTGGGACTGGGGGTGCTGGGACTGGGAGTGCTGGGGCCAGGGGTGCTGGGAATGGGGATGCTGGGGCTGGAGGTCTGGGACTGGAGGTGCCAGAACTGGGAGTGCTGGGGCTGGGGGTGCTGGGGCTGGAGGGGCTGTGGGTGCCACGGGTGGGGGTGGTGGGGCTGTGGGTGGTGGGACTGGGGGTGCTGGGACTGGAGGTGCTGGTGAAGGTGCTTCTCTCTGTGACCCGGACAGGCTGGGACACTGTCAAGCCCGAGATCATCTGCAAGCTGGAGCGAGGAGAGACACCGTGTGTGCCAGACCCCCCCGGGGTGCGGCAGAGGCACCGCAGCCCTGTGCCAGGCGGGTCCCAGGGGCCCGTGGGAGGGATGTTGGATTCCAGCAGCAGGGTTTTGGGGGGCTCATCCTCTAGCGAGCTGAGCAGGAGCCAGGAGGGTCCTGCAGGGCACCCTCACTTTCACCCCATACCGGCTCTCCAGCCACTGGAGAAGAGCCCTCCAACCTGCCCCAAGTGCTACAAGAGCTTCAGGAGCCCGAGTGTGCTCATCATCCATGAGCGGAGCCACACGGGCGAGTGCCCCTTCACCTGCACCGACTGCGGCAAGAGCTTCAGCCAGAAGAGCTCCCTGGTCAGGCACCAGCGCATCCACACGGGTGAGCGACCCTTCACCTGTGCTGACTGCGGCAAGAGCTTCAGCCAGAAGAGCAGCCTGAGCAAGCACCAGCCCGTCCACACTGGCGAGCGCCCCTTTGCCTGCAGCCACTGTAACCACTGCTTCAGCCAGAAGCAACACCTGGTCACCCACCAACGCATCCACACTGGAGAGCGTGCCTTTGCCTGCACCAGCTGTGGCGAGACCTTCGCCCAGAAGAGCTCTCTCATCAAGCACCAGCGCATCCACACCAGTGCATCCGGCTTTGCCTGTGCCGAGTGCAGCAAGAGCTTCAGCCACAAGGGCAACCTCCTCAGACACCAGAGCATCCACACAGGCAACCGCCCCTTCGCCTGTGCTGACTGCAACAAGAGCTTCAGTGAGAAGGGCGCCCTGATCAGACACCAGCACATCCACAGCAGAGAGTGCCCCTTTGTCTGTACCGACTGCAACAAGAGCTTCAGAGAGAAGGGCAACCTCATCAGACACCAGCACACCCACAAGAGTGAGCGCCCCTTTGCCTGTACCGACTGCAACAAGAGCTTCAGAGAGAAGAGCGCCCTGACCAGACACCAGCAAATCCACACCAGCGAGCGCCCCTTTGCCTGCACTGATTGCGGCAAAAGCTTCAGCTGGAAGGACTCCCTGACCAAGCACCAGCGCATCCATACAGGCGAGCGCCCCTTTGCCTGCACTGACTGCAGCAAGAGCTTCAGCTGGAAGGGTGCCCTGATCAGCCACCGGCGCACCCACACCGGTGAGCGGCCCTTCACCTGCACCAGCTGTGGCAAGAGCTTCAGCTGGAAGCGCGCCCTGACCGTTCATCAGCGCAGCCACACCGGTGAACGTCCCTTTGCCTGCTCAGAGTGCAACAAGAGCTTCATCTGCAAGGGCGACCTCATCATTCATCAGCGCATCCACACGGGTGAGCGCCCCTTCACCTGCGCTGACTGCAGTAAGAGCTTCAGCCAGAAGAGCTACCTGACCAGGCACCAGCGCATCCACACCGGTGAGCGTCCCTTTGCCTGCACCACCTGTGGCAAGAGCTTCAGCCAGAAGGGCGACCTGACCATTCACCAGCGTATCCACACCGGCGAGCGCCCCTTTGCCTGTGGCCACTGTGACCTCCGCTTCAGATGGAAGAAATCCTTGGTCACTCACCAGCGTCTCCACACTAGCGAGAAGCCCTAGAAATGTGGTATGCCAAGACCTATAGGCAGAAGCAGAACCGGAATAATCAACACTGGGTGCAGTGGGACCTGTGGGCAGCTGTAGGGCGATGACAGGATGGGGGTTGTCCTTCTCAGGACTGAAAAGTGATGGTGAACTCACCGGGCACTGGGGAGAATCATAGAATCACCAGGCTGGAAAAGACCTCTTGGTGATTGAGTTTAGTCATTCGTATTGTCCCCAGGCTCTGGGCAGGAGATCCATGTGGAGATCCCTGGATCGATGTCCCTGCTGGGAAAAGCAGTGGGGATGGAGGGGGAAAGGTGGACTGCGGGCATGGGTGGGGAATGGCCAGGGTTTGGCTGGCAAGAGAAGCCGGGCCAAGAGTGAGTGGGCTCTGTCTGGTGTCATTTTTCTGACACAGGAAAACGAAGAGGACGGGATGGCATGGCATGGCATAAGCTTTTTCAGTGGGAAGGGACCTGCAAGGCTCTGCCGGTCCAGCTGCCTGAGGACTTCAGGGCTGAGCAGCAGCTAAAGCATGGCATTACAGCATCCGCCAAAGGAAGGCAGGCCAGCTGCCTGGGTCCCTCCCCAGAAGGATTGTTTTTCTAATTGCAAAGCAAGTGGTCGATAGGCACTTCTCCCCTTGGAGCCATGGACTGACTTTAACCCCCTATCACACACTGCTCCTTCCATTCACGCCAGCATCTTAACTTTTCCGCAGCCCCGTGGCACACTTCTCGGCACCTTGTTGTGCCAGTATGCGTATTTGTGCTCTGGGATCTAATAAAATCGTTACCAATTGTCATCAAGGCCCAACTGGGATTCAAACAGATGGGCATCATCATTGTCCTTGGCTAAGCCTCCACTCCCTGGACACACAGACCCATTCTCTTTCCGGACCTTAGTAGGAGTGTCTTGTTCTCTGTCCTGCAATTCCCCTTCTGGGGGCACAAAGGGGGTTTCTCCCTTCCCAGGGGCTGGGGAGGAGATGACATTTGCTCCTTCCTGTCACTGTTATGTCCTCCCTGGAATGCTTCAGTCAGACCCAAGGCATTGCCCGGAGGCCTGGGAAGGCCTGGGCTGATGCACTCACTCCTCCAGAATCCATTCCTCCGCTCTCAGGATTCAGCCCCGCTCGCTGCCTGCGCTGCCGGGACAGGGAGAGGGTGGCCGTGCCCAGGACCCGCCTGGCCCGGTTCCCTCTGCAGGAGGATGCAGGGCAGCTGCCTGTGCCCCTGCATCCCTGGGCAGCTCCGAGCCCCCCCAGGTCCCCAAGTGCCATTGAACCCCCAGGCGAGGGAACGGAATGGTGACACCTCCCTGGTGGCAGTGGTGGCAGCTCCAGTGGCAGTGGTGGCAGCTCCAGGGGCAGTGGTGGCAGTTTCCCGGTGGCAGTGGTGGCAGCTCCAGGTGGCAGTGGTGGCAGTTCCAGGGGGCAACAGTGGCAGTTTCCCAGTGGCAGTGGTGTCAGCGGTGGCAGTTTCCCAGTGGCAGTGGCGGCAGCTCCAGGGGCAGCGGTGGCAGTTCCCGGTGGCAGTGGTGGCAGCTCCAGGTGGCAGTGGTGGCAGTTCCAGGGGGCAACAGTGGCAGTTTCCCAGTGGCAGTGGTGGCAGCTCCAGGAGCAGCGGTGGCAATTCCAGGGACAGTGGCACACTAGAGGGCAGGGGGCACACCGGGGCAGGGGCTCAGCCCACCGTCCCCGCAGGGCACGGGCCAGGGGCGGGAGCCGGGCAGCTGTGCCCCCTCTGCCTCCGGGGGGGGCTGGAGAAGGTCCCCGCGCCCCACGGCCGGAGCCCCCCGCACCCCAACCCGGCCCCCGGGCTTAGAGCTGGAGACAAAGGGATGGAGAGACCTCAGCGGGCACCGGAGAGGGATGGCCCCGGGCTCTGGGCAGGAGAGCCTGGTGGAGATCTCCGGAGTGATGTCCCAGCCGGGAGAAGCCCTGGGGATGGGGGGGCGAGGGCGGCTGTGGGCAGCGGTGGGGACCGGCCGGGTTCGGGGGGCTCGGGTTCATTTTCCCAGCAGCCGGGAGGGGAGGCACCCAGAGAAGCCGGGCCAAGGGCGAGTCGGCTCTGGCATCATCCTCCTGACACCAAAAACGCCGGAAAATAAACTCCCGGAGACTCCTTTGGAGTTTGAGAAGCATCCTTCCTCAGGCCTGGGCACCCGAGGGAGCGATCTCCATCAGTCATGGGCAGCCGGGCAAGAGCTGTTACAAGAGATATTCCCCACTTACACCCAGATAGCTAAATTTTCCCAGAATTCCTAGGCATCTTCTCTTACTTTCCAAGGTCTAATTCTAATGTTGTTATGAAAAGTCGCAAGAGTCAAACCTCTTGCTAATGTGGAGCTGGCTCCAGCTCGGCTTGACCTTTGGTTTGAGATAGACACAAACTCCAAACAGAGGTGATTCCAGAAGCAGAGGTATCTGTTCTGCACGCATCGTACTGAACACAAAGCGTTATCACCTTCACGGCATGAACAGCGTGTGGGAAAACGCTGCTTGAAAGAAAACGTGGTCTCAGAGGGCCGTTGTGTCTAACAGTCAAAAGTTACAATTCCTTAGATGAAACTTTATCTAAAATCCAAAATATTCCATTTTTAATAGCAGTGACTCCTTCTCTCCCGCAGCAGCTGCCGGCACCGCAGGGCCCAGCACAGCACGGAAGGGGTGACAACGATGAACCTCCTTGACTCGCGGACTCAAACTTCACAACTCAGGGGAGTTATAAAGCAGGTATGTTTTATTGTCAGCTGGGGTGCAAGGGGCAATTTCTCCTAGGTTGCACACAGCATTGTCTAACAAGCAGCTATTTATAGTGTAAAGACATACATATTCCTTAACGTGGGCTAGGCTATTAAAATTAGTTCGCTAAAAGGGCATTACTATTACAATTATTTCCAGTATTCCATCATCATAAGTCCACTCTTTGCCTTAGCTGAGTTGGCTGTGTTCCAAACCGCAGGAACGCTTAGCCTTGGACAGTCTCCTTTTTCACTGAAGCACAGCCACACGGCTTCTGCCTGGGCCCCCAGCGTTCCTGATAACCTGTCCGTGTCTTGAAAAATGCCTTCAATTCTTGTTCCTGAGTACCTCTGTTGGTTAACCCCTTCATTCCCTGCTTCACCCTGACCAACGAGCGCTATGCCAGCTGCTCAGGGTGTCCCCAGGGAGCAGCTCAGGAGGATCCAGCCCACACTCCTGAGGATGTTCTCAAACCACAGGTGGTGGTGGAGAGGACCATGGCTGCCAGTCACTGCTGGCTCAAGTCATCGCTCTGGATGTCCCCGCACAGCCACCCCTGCAGCAGAGCCCCCAGTGCCCCACAGGACCCTCAGCAACAGTTTCAGGGGGCACCGCGTTGCAGAGGAAGCCGCAGGCTGTGGGTGCTGGGGGTGCACTGGTGAGCCAGCACAGCTCCCTCTTCCTTAAAGTGCTTCTTGCAGCCGCTGCACTGGAAGGACTTGGCCTCTGTCTGCTCCCCTGCCAGGGACAAACACTCCTCCTCCCGTTGGTCACCCTCCGGCATCACCTCCAGGCCCTGATGCACCCTCCGGTGTTTCTTCAGGTCATACTTCCACTTGTAGGTCTTGCCACACTCGTCACACTTGTAGGGTTTCTGGCTGGTGTGGAAGGGCTGGTGCTTGATCAGAGCACCCTTCTCTCTGAAGCTCTTGCCGCACTCCATGCAGAGGAAGGGGCGCTCACCCGTGTGGATGCGCTGGTGGCTGATCAGGGTGCTCTTCATGTTGAAGCTCTTGCCGCAGTCGGCACAGGCGAACGGGCGCTCGCCGGTGTGGATGCGCTGGTGTCTGTTCAGGGCACCCTTCTGGCTGAAGGCTTTGCCACAGTCAGCACAGGCAAAGGGCAGCTCACCCATGTGGATGCGCTGGTGGCTGATCAGGGCGTCCTTCTGGCTGAAGCCTTTGCTGCAGTCGGTGCAGGCGAATGGGAACTCGGTGGTGTGGATGCGCTGGTGGGCGATCAGGGAGCTCTTCCGACTGAAGCTCTTCCCACAGTCGGTGCAGGCAAAGGGACGCTCGCCCGTGTGGACGCGCTGGTGTTTGGTCAGGTTGCCCTTCTGGCTAAAGGTGTCTCCGCACTCGACGCACGTGAAGGGGTGCTCGCCGGTGTGGATGCGCTGGTGGGTGACCAGGTGTTGCTTGCGGCTGAAGCGGTGGTTACAGTGGCTGCAGGCAAAGGGGCGCTCACCAGTGTGGATGCGCTGGTGGGTGATCAGGGAGCCCTTACGGGTGAAGCTCTTGCCGCAGGCGGTGCAGGAGAAGGGGCGCTCACCCGGGGGGCTCCGGTCGTGGATGGCCATAGCACTCGGGCTCCTGAAGCTCTCGCTGCTCTCGCTGTGGGTGGCTGGGGTCTTCTCCAGCGGCTGGGGGGCCTGGCCAAGATGAGGGTGAGGATGCCCTTCTGGGCGCTCCGGTCTCCTGCTCAGCCGGCTGCGGGATGAGCCCCCCAAACCCCCGCTGCTGGAACCCCCTCCAGCGGAGCCCCGGGACCCGCCCGGCACAGGGCTGCGGTGCCCCCGCGGTGCCCCGGGGGGGTCTGGCTCGCACGGCGTCTCTCCTCGCTCCAGCTCGAGGACCGTCCCCCCCGTCCGGGGCACAGCGAGCAGCAGCCTCTGCCGCCCTGCGGGGATGGCAGCGCCGGCCCCGGCCCCCCCAGCGCCAGCATCTCCCCCCGCGAGGCGAGCGTCTCGGGGGTGTCCAGCATCACCCGCCGGTAGAGCCGCCGCTGCCAGCCCGGAGGAGGGGCTGTGCCCGGCTGGAGCCCGGGCTGCGGGGTCCCAGCGCCCCGCGGGGAGGCGGAGCCCAACGGGAGACGCCAATTCCGCCACGGAAACGGTTCGTCGCGTCCGTTCTCGTCGGCGGCGGAGCTGCGGGCGGAGGGGGCGGCGAGAAGGGAGGGGAGGGCTCCGGCCGTGCTTCGGGCTGCGGATGGCGGGGCCGTTCGAGGAGGTGGCCGTCTGCTTCTCCCGCCAGGAGTGGGCAGAGCTGGCGGGCTGGCAGCGGCGGCTCTACCGGGAGGTGATGCTGGACACCTACGGAATGCTCGCCTCGCTGGGTGAGATGCCGGGGATGGGGGTGCGGGGATGGGGGTGCGGGGATGGGGGTGCCGGGATTGGGGTGCCGGGGATAGGGGTGCCGGGGATGGGGGTGCCGGGGATGCGGGTGCAGGGGATGGGGGTGCGGGGATGGGGGTGCCGGGGATGGGGGTGCAGGGGATGGGGATGCAGGGGATGGGGGTGCGGGGATGGGGGTGCCGGGGATGGGGGTGCCGGGATTGGGGTGCCGGGGATAGGGGTGCCGGGGATGGGGGTGCCGGGGATGCGGGTGCAGGGGATGGGGGTGCGGGGATGGGGGTGCCGGGGATGGGGGTGCAGGGGATGGGGATGCGGGGATGGAGGTGCGGGGGATGAGGGTGCCGGGGATGGGGGTGCCGGGATGGGGGTGCGGGGATGGAGGTGCAGGGGATGGGGGTGCCGGGGATGGGGGTGCGGGGATGGAGGTGCGGGGATGGGGGTGCCGGGATAGGGGTGCAAGGGATGGGGGTGCTGGGGATGGGGGTGCTGCAGAGGAGGGTGCCGGGGATGGGGGTGCTGGGGATGGGAGTGCCGGGGATGGGGGTGCAGGGGCTGAGGATGCCGGGGATGGGAGTGCAGGGGATGGGAGTGTCGGGGATGGGGGTGCCGGGATAGGGGTGCAGGGGATGGGGGTGCTGGGGATGGGGGTGCTGCAGAGGAGGGTGCCGGGGATGGGGGTGCTGGGGATGGGAGTGCCGGGGATGGGGGTGCAGGGGCTGAGGATGCCGGGGATGGGAGTGCAGGGGATGGGAGTGTCGGGGATGGGGGTGTGGGGATGGGGGTGCCGGGGATGGAGGTGCCGGGGATGGAGGTGCCGGGGATGGGGGTGCCGGGGATGGGGGTGCTGGGGATGGGAGTGCCGGGGATGGAGGTGCTGGGGATGGGGGTGTGGGGATGGGGGTGCGGGGATGGGGGTGCTGCGGATAGGGGTGCGTGGGATGGGGGTGCGTGGCATGGGGGTGCTGGGTGAGGACTCTCTGCGGCTCTGCCGGTCTGGGCTCCACAGCACCTGGGCTGGAACAGACCTTGCCAGTGGGAAAGGACCTCCGAGGCTGACCCGGTGCGAGTGCCTCCGCTCTTCGGGGCTGAGCAGCAGTTAAAGCCCGGCATTGCGATCATTGGCCAAAGGCCTCTGCAACCCTGCCTGGCTTGGGGCATCGAGCACCTCTGAGGGAAGCCTGTGCCAGGGTTTGAGCACCCTCGGGAAAGAAATGCTTCCTTGTGTTCGGTCTAAACCTGTCCTGGTGCAGATTTGAGCCCTCAGCAGGTGTCCTGTGTGCAGGAGAGCGGCCGAGGTGATGCAGGCGAGGCGAGAGGAGGCTGTAGGCGCAGGGAAGAGGGGGATGAATTGTAGCTGGGCAGGGTCAGGAGAGAGGAGGGGAGTGGGGGGAGATGCTGGGCCTGCCCGGGCTGTGGGTGTCGGGGCTGTGGGTGCTGGGACTGGGGCTGCCGGGGCTTGGAGTGCCGGGGCTGGGGATGCTGCAGCTGCTGGGGGTGCCAGGGCTGGGGGTGCTAGGGGCTGGGGGTGCCGTGGTGAGGTGCTGGGGCTGTGGGTGCTGGGTCCAGTGCTGCCATCCTGACAGTGTGGGTGAAGGTGCTTCTCTCTCTGCCCCGGACAGTCTGGGATCAAGCCCGAGATCATCTGCAACCTGGAGCAAGGAGAGACGCTGTGCGTGCCAGACCCCCCCGGCCGTGACGGAGGCACTGGAGCCCTGTGCCAGGCGGGCCCTGGGGGTCCATTGGAGGCGTGGAGGGTTCCACCAGCAGGCATTTGGGGGGATCATCCCGAGGTGAACCAGCTGGGAGTCGGGGAGGCCCAGAAGGACACCCTCACCCTCATCTTGACCCGGTCCCCCAGCAGATCCACATAGGCGAGCGTCCGTTCAGCTGCACTGACTGCGGCACGAGCTTCCGCCTGCAGGACAACCTGATCGCCCATCAGCACATCCACATGGGTGAGCGCCCATTTAACTGTGCTGACTGTGGCAAGAGATTTGTTGGAAGCATCATCTGGTGGCCCACCAGCGTATCCATGCTGGTGAAGGCCCCTTTCCCTGTACCAGCTGCAGGAAGAGCTTCAGCCAGAAGACCACCCATCAGCGCATCCGCAAAGGCAAGTGCCCATTTCACTGTGCTGACTGTGGCAAGAGCTTCAGCTTGAAGCAAACCCTGATCGCCCACCAACGCATCCACACCAGCGAGCACTCCTTCACCTGTGCCAGCTATGGTCAGAAATTCCACTGGAAGAACGCCCTGATCCACACTGATGAGCACATCCACACCAGCACATCCACACCGATGAGCGTCCTTTTGCCTACACTGAATGCAACAAGAGATTCCTTGGGAAGGCTGCCCTGAGCAACCACCAGCGCACCCATACCAACGAGAAGCTCTTCGCCCGTATGGAGTGTGGCAAGAGCTTCTATTACAAATGCAGTCTCATCAGACATCACCGCATCCACACCAGCGAGTGCCCCTTTGCCTGCGCCAACTGCAGCAAGAGCTTCATCCAGAAGGGTGCCCTGATCAAGCACCAGCGCATCCACACTGTCGAGAAGCCTTACAAGTGTGGTGAGTGTAGCAAGACCTTCAGCCAGAAGTGATGAGCGAAAGCGGACAGGGAGGGGTTGGGAAGCTAAGGACTTAGAAGGATTTAGTTCATTGTAAATGTAAGCTAACACCATATGAGGAAAAATATAGTTCACCGCCACCCATACTGTTTGCCTTGAAGACCCTGAAAGTTGATAACGAAGGAGCCAGCTAGCAGAAGTGTAGTGATAAGCGGGCACTGGAATGCAGAAATCTGGCTGCGCTTGGTTCAGTAGTTTGTAAACAACCAGAAGGAACTGTGGCTGCACACAATTCAAGGAGAAAAAACTTCTTTTTATCCTGAGGAAGACTTCTACTTCATCCCTGAGACCCCGGCCCGCAACCACCAGGAGGTGGGCAAGATTGGAGTGAACCTTCCAGAATTTAATTACAATACGAAGTGGGGATAGGTAATGAATATGTATTAGACGATTACGTATCTCTCTATCTGTGCACTAAAAATAAACCACTTCTTGAACGATAGGGTGTGTGAGTTTGGGCAGAGTTATCTCCCTCACACCCACCGGTGTGAATGAACATACCTGCTTTATAACTCATTTCTGGGTTATAGGGTTTGATTCTGCAAAACAGAAGCAGCCACTGAAGAAACAAAGATGTTCCATCCAAAAACGGAACAAAGATGGAACACAGATGGAACACGGAACAAAGACGGAACAAAGACGGAACAAAGCTGTAGCAGCTGAAGCAGGAGTTGGGGTTATTTTTCCCCCAGAAGGTCCAACAAAGGCAGAGGCGACTGAGCAAAAAGGCCTCCCTTCCTCCGGGGGAAGAGAAGCGCAGCCCATCGCCCCGACCGTCGGGTCAGGGGGTTCTTTAATTCCTCCTCCCCAACAAAAGGGGGTCCGGGGGCCAATTTCGCCTCTTGCAAACTCCTGGGTGCTTCTTGGCGAGGTGGGACTGAGTCCCTCAGTGAGTGTTGAGTGGCCATTGGCACGGCCGCTCGTGTCCTCCGAAGCGGGGACTCGGGGTTCGTCACACCCTGAGCTTGGGGAGCTCAGCCCGGGCTTTCAGGGCTGTTTCTGCTCTGAACTCAAACAAGCCCAGGCTGTGAGGCCTCCATCCCACCCCAGGGGTCCCTCAGCTCATTTGAGCCTTAGACCCCCACCAAACCCTCTGTCCCACAAGATGAAGCTGTTCAAGTCAAACCCGTCCCTTTTGCAGTCCCAGGGACTTTGGGGTTTGCCCCAAGACTTGGCTGGTTGCAAAATGCATTTTCTCCTGCCTGTGTCCTCTTGGTTGCAACAATGATTGAGTGTAGTTAAAAGCCCTTGTGGGACACAGACTGGGAACAGCTGGAGTGTGTTCTGACTTAGCCCAAAGGGGCTGATCTGCTCTCAGCCCATGAGAGCATCTCCAGGTGGGATCAGGCAGGGCAGGTGCCCTTAGAGAATCAGTAGCATAAGAGCAACCATGGGGTAAAGCTGTCCATCCGAATTGAATTCCCGAGGAAGGAAAGGGTTAAAACGGGGAAAAGAATTTACAAAGCACCCACATTTCAGAGTAATTGAAATTAAACATTTCCTATGGTGTAACTTCTATTTCTCTAAAACATTTAACATGTCTCTAAAACATATACAACAATGTAATGGAGGAAAATATAGCTATGGTTGAACTTGAAGGCTCTGGTCTTCCTTGAAGACATCTTTAAAACTCTGCACACAGAATATGTTTCGTAGGTGTAACTTTATACCCCAGCCATCCAGGTGGGCTCTGAAAACAGCGTAAAATAGAGCTGAGCATGAGCTCGCACAGCGAAGACGAGGCGTTTTGTTACTTCTACACACAAGCGTTTGCAGAACTGGTCCCAGATTGGATTGTGAGTGAATAATATCCCCTGATCAGCGGCACTTCCATCAATCGCATCCTTCAGTCTCTTTGATGAGATGCATTGTCCGGTGCCACTTGCTCCCTCTTGCCAACCGCTCCCTTTTGCAGAAACAAGCTCTGCTTCGCAAACTCACCAGGAGTTTAGTGTTTGCCACCCACAGGGCCCAGCACCCCTGCAGCAGTGCCCAGTGCCCCGCGGGACCCTCAGCGGTGGTTTTGGGGGCACTGGATTGTGGAGGCGGCCGCAGGCTGGGGCTGCTGGTGAGCCAGCATGGTCCCCTCCAAGGACTTGGCCTCCATCCACCCCCTCACCTGAGCACACCCCATCCTGTCACTGCCCTACAGGACCGACCAATGGCCCCACTGCACCCAGTGTTGTCTCTTCAGGTTCTGCTTCTGCCTGTAGGTCTTGTCACGCCTGCCACACTTCTAGGGCTTCTTGATAGTATGGATGCGCTGAGGGATGACCAGGGATTTCTGCCATGTGAAGCGGAGGTCACAGTGGCCACAGGCAAAGGGGCGCTGGCAGGTGTGGATGCGCTGGTGGTCAGTCAGAGAGTCACAGAATCACAGAATCACAGAATCACCAGGTTGGAAAGGACCCATTGGATCATCGAGTCCAACCATTCCTAACACTCCCTAAACCATGTCCCTAAGCACTTCATCCACCCGTTCCTTAAACACCTCCAGGGAAGGTGACTCGACCACCTCCCTGGGCAGCTGTTCCAGTGCCCAATGACTCTTACTGTGAAGAATTTTTTTCTGATGTCCAACCTGAACCTCCCCTGACGGAGCTTGAGGCCATTCCCCCTTGTCCTGTCCCCTGTCCCTTGGGAGAAGAGCCCAGCTCCCTCCACTCCACAACCTCCTTTCAGGTAGTTGTAGAGAGCAATAAGGTCTCCCCTCAGCCTCCTCTTCTCCAGGCTGAACAACCCCAGCTCTCTCAGCCGCTCCTCATAAGACGTTCTCCAGCCCCTCACCAGCTTTGTTGCTCTTCTCTGGACACTCTCCAGAGCCTCAACATCCTTCTTGTGGTGAGGGGCCCAGAACTGAACACAGTATTCGAGGTGCAATTCACCAGTGCTGAGTACAGAGGGAGAATAACCTCCCTGGCCCTGCTGGTGACCCCATTTCTGATCCAAGCCACGATGCCGTTGACCTATTTGGCCACCTGGGCACACTGCTGGCTCATGTTCAGTCGGCTGTCAACCAGCACCCCCAGGTCCTTCTCTTCCATGCAGCTCTCCAGCCATTCTTCCCCCAGTCTGAGTCCTTCCATCTGAGGCTCTCACCACACTCCGTGCAGGTGAAAGGCCACTCGCTGGTGTCTGCTCAGAGAGCTCTTCTGCCTGAAGCTCTTGTTGCACTCCGTGCAGGTGAAGGGGCGCTCACCAGTGTGGATGCGTTGGTGATTGATCGGGAAGAACTTCAATCTAAAATTCTTTCTGCAATCAGTGCAGGCAAAGGGACGCTCACCAGTGTGGATGCAGTGATGGATGACCACGGAGCACTTCTCGCAGAAGCTCTTGCAGCAATTGGTGCAGCTGAAGGGGTGCTCACCAGTGTGGATTTGCTGGTGGGTGATCAGAGAGCCCTTGTAGCTGAAGCTCTTGCCACAGTCACTGCAGGTGAAGGGACCTTCGCCCGTGTGGATGTGCTGGTGGTTGATGAGGTGCACCTTCTGCCTGAAGCTCTTGCCACAGTCACTGCAGGTGTACTGGCGCCCACCCGCGTGTCTCCGCTTGTGGTTGCCCGGCACAGTCTGGGTCCTGAAGCTCTTGCTGCTCTCGGGGCACTTGCAGGGACTTGCAGTAAGACTTCTTACTTCATCCCTGAGACCTCATCCCACAACCACCAGGAGGCACTACGCGGGCACAAGACTGGAGTGAACCTTCCAGAACTAATGATAATACGAAGTGGGGAAAAGTTATGAATATGTAGTAGGCGCTTATAACTATGCATGTCTTTACACTATAAGTAGCTGCACGTTAAGTCATGCGGTGTGCAAAGAAGGAGGAGAACCCTCTTGCACCACAGCGCTGGAAGTAAATATTCCTGTTTTATCACTCATTTTTGGGCTACAGGGTTTGATTCCGCAGAACAATTTGTCGACCCAGATGGGACACGTTCTCTGCCCGGCTGCTGGATCGGTTGGGAGAGGGACATTCTAAGGCACTCCCCGGACTGCTTCTCCAGAGAATCTCCCATCCCTACCCGATGGCTGCTGGGGGAGAGACGGCCCATCAGCTGGTGGACCAGGTATGGGATTTGGGCAATACCTGCAGGGGAAACAGGGGGAGAATCTACAAGTCGTGTATGGGACGCCTCACGCTAAGAGAAGGAGTAGGATAGGTTATCAAGAGCCTGTAAGCCATTCTGTGCGAGCTGAGATAACTATACTGCTCGACCCTGGGAATTGGTGGTTTGCGCCCAAGGGGGTGCTCCCTGCTGAGATAGCAAAGCACCGGGAAGAATATAGTCCCAAGATGCCATAAGACGCACTCGGCATGGGGTGAGGAGCTATAGTACAATGGTGAATTGGGTCCTCCTTGCTGAGGTAGCAGGAGTGCCACGTGGGATAGCTATAATCTTCTACATCTGTTGCAAATCTTCAGCACCGGTATATTTTAACGTCATTTAGAGCCTATTTCAAGTTCAAGCGCTTGTGTGGGAGTGTATGGTAGCGTAATTGGGACACTTAATTAAGCTCAGAGCAAGTGAGGAGTTCCGATCAGCGGTTCTGTGTCAAAACAGCCGGAGATGAACAAAGCGAGGGATCACTGTTCTATGTTGTGTGTTTTGTGTCATAAGCGTACTCCGTGAATTGTTTGATGTGTAATAGAGTACGAGGGGAATTGATAGGGACGGCTTACCAGGGGACCTCATTCCTGCATAGACAGAGGGGCCAGAGACAGACGAAGTGCTCAAAACTGTTGAGAGACTTGCAAATTGTTTAAAAGCCCTGCTTGTCTTGGTTAACCCTAGGAATGCACTTATGAAACCTTTCAATTCCAAACGTCCATTGAGCCGGCAGATGGGTATATTTACCTCGGACCTTTGGAATGGAAGGCTGCAAAGGGTGAAATTTTAAAACACCCAGCATAGAAAAAGAAAGAAAAAAATAAAGGGAGAAAAAAAAAACCCAGGAGAGGCAGCTGAGAGTGCCCCTCCCTTTCTCCCTTCCTGGAATGCGAGTTAGGCTTATCTGTTAAAGCAGTTTCATTGCTGGGTGTGAGTTAACCCTCCCCCTCCTGGAATCTGAGTTAAGTGTTTTGTGTGAGAGAAAGAATAAATTAAAAGTGTGAAAGCAAAAAGGTTTGCACGGATGGGGGGAGGGGGGAGGGGGCAGAATTCTGCAGGCTGCGGGGGGGACGGATCGGGTTTCGGTGTTCAGTCTGTTGTAATGTTTTATTGTGCTATTCAGCTAGGTCGGGATGACTCTATTGTCCTGAGTGCTTATAAATCTGTGGACGGGAATTGCTGTTGTCTTGTGGGAAGTCCCTGAGAACTTAGGGACAACCTGTTTGTAAGTGCTTAAATGGTTTGTGTGGAAGTTAGAGAAAGGGAGAGTCGGAAGGTAGTCTGATAGGGGCAAAACCAAGCAAGGAATTTCCTCAAGCAAGCCCCTTGGGGTGCATGCTGAGACACTGGAAGGAATTGGCAGGGGGTGCCAGGGGCTCCATGACTTAGAAGAGGATCGCAGTACTGTTTTGCAACTGATGTTGTTTTATAAAGAGAGCGGAAAAGTGGAATGAAGTGTTTTTCACCTCCGAAACCATCCAGAGCGCCAAAGGGACTGTGGGATTGTGCTGCCACATGACCCTGTGGTACTTGCCCTTGAGTGGGAAAATAACATAGAATTTAAAGGTAAACTGAGGTGGTGTTGCGGGGGGGGGGGGGGGGGGAAAGGTTGTGAATACGTAGTAGGCGCTTATAACTATGCCTGTCTTTACACTATAAGTAGCTGTTTGTTAAGTCATATGGTGTGCAAGCGAGGAGGAGAACCCCTCGCACCTCAGCGCTGGAAATAAACCTACTGCTTTATAACTCATTTGGGGGTTATAGGGGTTAATTCCTCAGAACACCGTGGTTGGAGTGTTGGGATGGAGGGATACAGGCTCTGAGGAAGGCCAGGAGGCAGGGCAGATCAGGAGGGGGTGTTGCCCCCTGTCCATGACCATCTGGAGCGCATGGAGCTCCACTTGGGGATGGGTGAGGAGCCAACCAAGAGCTTACGGGTCCAGATTAAAGGGAGGGCAGGGACAGGTGATGTTACAGTGAGGGTTTGCTGCAGGCCACTGGACCAGAAAGAGTGAGTAGATGACACCCTGTACAGACAGATAGGTGCATCCTCATGTTCACAAGCTCTGGTCATCATGGGGGACTTCAACCACCCCTATATCTGTTTGGAGGGTCAGGGTACAATCAATCCAGGAGGTTCCTGGAATGTGTTGATAGCAACTTCTTTCATTAAGTGACAGAAGGGCCAATGAGAAGAGGTGCTGTACTGGACCTTGATCTCAGCAACAAGGAAGGGCTGGTCAGGGCTGTGAAGCTCAAGGGAAGCCTGGCTGCGGTGACCATGAAATGGTGAGGTCCAAGATCCTTAGGGCAGAAAAGAGGGAGTGCAGCAAACTCACTACCCTGGTGTTCAGGAGAGCAGACTTTGGCCTTTTCAGGGACCTGCTCGGTAAGGTTCCATGGGATAAAACCCTGGAAGGGAGAGGGGCCCAAGAAAACTGGTTCATATTCAAGGATCGACTCCTCCAGGCTGAGGAGCGACGCATCCCAACAAAGAGGAGGTCAGGCAAAACCACTAGGAGGTCTGCATGGATGAGCGAGGAACTCCTGGACAAGCTTAAACTCAAAAAAGAAGCCTTTGGGTGATGGAAGCAAAGGCAGGCACTTCAAACAGCCACGCGTGGGTTGCCATAGAAAGCAGCACGGGATTCTTCTCGCAAGTTAGTGGAGAGAGAGAGGGATGTTGTTAGTTACTGATCTTAGAGCTTTAGACCGGGAAGTTGTTGCATTACAGAGTAAAATGAGGCAATAGGAACAAGAAGTCAGTTTTTTACAAGATGCACAAGTGATCACACAAGAAGGAAAGACCACTGCCGGGCTGCAGAGCGGTTGGCAGAGCCTATTGTTAATGAATGAAGGCACAAGGGAATTTGTGCTCCTGTGGTGAATGGCACAACATGGTAAAAAGCTGATGAGATGAGCAGATGGTTCCAGCGAGCGCTGGCGGCCACAGCACGGGTGGCAGCTCTCCGAGATGACCCCACATCCCTCTGGCTCCTTTGGGAGTTTTACCCTCATCCGTCCACAAGTCCCGGGGCAGATCCCAGCCTCTCACCATCTCCCAACAAGAAAGGGAAGGAAAGGGGTTTGTAGGGATGAGCAAGGGGATGCCAAGCCCGAGGTGCTGCTATCAGCAAGTGGTGGCACACGCCATGCTGCTGTGGAGCAGCTCACCAGTGTTTCCCCTGCCCTGGCAGCCACTCCTGAGCTCACGGCTCTGCCGCAGCAGCTGCCGGCAACGTGAGGCTCAGCGTGGCGGGGAAGGGGCGACGATGATGAACCCCTTGACCGACAAGCGCAATGCCTGCTGCTCAGAGTGTCCCCAGGGAGCAGCTCAGGAGGATCCAGGCTGCACAGGTCAAGAAGTTTCTTGGGCAGCTGCCCGAGCCGTAGCTGGTGGTGGAGGGGGCCAGGGCCACTACTTGATGCCAGTTCACGCGTTGCAGGACAAGAAGAGCCAGAGGTCGGTGCTCTGGGTGTCTCCCCACAGCCACCCCCGCAGCAGCTTCCAGTGCCCCGTAGGACCCTCAAAGGCAGTTTGGGGGGAAGGGGGCACTGGGCTCTGCAGGTGGCTGCAGGTTGGGGGTGCTTAGAGTGTGCTGGTGAGCCAGCAGCAAGGATGAGTCAGGGAGAATGAGCCATTCTGTCTCTGCCACTCGTTTGCCTATCAGGATGACTAAACTGGCACGTGGTCACCCCCTCCCTTATCAGATTTACACCATAGATTTCCGAACAAAGACTCAGAGGTGATCCTCAAAACAGAAGTATTAATAAGATTTGTGAAAAGAAATCTACACCTGTTGTACTTGGGTGATTTAGACTATGAGTTTTTGTGATGGAAACATCCTGACCTATGACCCTGGATTTTCTGGAATCCTACACGGTTGGTGGGGATTAAGCAATCCACTGTGTCCCGTACTATCAGGCACCTCTGACCAAAGTAAAGGAGATGGGCCGACTGGCACCCGAGATGTTATCACTCCAGAATGGACTATAGGAGAATGAGAGGAGCAAGCCTTAATCGGAGCTCCCTCTCAGCTGGTCTGAGACCCCCCACCGACGTCAACAATCTACGAACACCAGAGCATTTTTAGAACATCTAAAGACTTTATCACCGAACACCGATCTCCGTACAGGTCATATGGTCCCTCGCAATCCTTATAGGATGCTAATATTGGTTAGACTTAAGGTTAATATTCTTGACTTAGAATTGTAACATTATAGGTAATAAACTAAATGTTTAAATACAGTTCTGGATCCCACTCTGTCTCTGTGACACCCTCATCCGGTATTCGAGTCACTTTGTCATAGAAGGTGATCAGGTTAGTTTGGCAAGATCTGCCTTTTGTGAACCCGTGTTGACCGGGCCTGATCACCCGCTTCTCTTGCATGTGCTTCATGATAGCACTCAAGATCACCTGTTCCGTGACTTTCCCCGGCACTGACGTCAGACTGACAGGCCTGGAGTTCCCCGGATCCTCCCTGCAACCCTTCTGGTAGATGGGCACAACATCAGCCGCCTCCAGTCCAGTGGAACTTCCCCAGTCAGCCAGGACCGCTGGAAGGTGATGGAAAGGGGTTTGGAAAGGGCATCCGCCAGCTCCTTCAATACTCTTGGGTGAATCCCACCCGGCCCCATAGACTTGTGGGTGTCTAGATGGGCAAGCGAGTCTCTAACCACCTCCTCTTGGATCACGGGAGCCTCATTCTGCTCCTCTGACTCCTGGGTTTGTACACAGAGGGAACAACTTCCCTTGCTATTAAAGACTGAGGCAAAGACGGCATTAAGTACCTCAGCCTTGTCCTTATCCCCTGTCACTGTTGTTCCTTCTGCAAGTTTATACCCCCATGGCTGCACTCCAGTTATGAGAGTCATCCCACCACGTTTCCGTGACGGCAAGGACATCGTTGTCACCTTGCCCTGCAACAGCTTCCAACTCCTCCTTCTTATTGCCCATGCTGCCTGCATTGGTGTGAATGCACTTCAGCTGGGCTGGCAAACCCTCAGCCCTCATAAAGGGAAGAGAGCTCATTCCCAACTGACTGCTCCTTGGAATAACTCGCTCCTCAGTGCCAGTTTCATCCTCACCGCCCCCAGGCAGAATCGCCCCCACTTGCTCTGAGCTGATGTACTGGCGCTCCTCTCCAGCACCATCTCTCAGCCACTGGAGTCCCACTTCCAGGCTCACTCCCGACTAGCCTGGTCTCCTCCCCCTCCCCCTTCACATCGAGTTTAAAGCCCTATTTAAGAGCCTCGCTGGGTTTTTAGTAAGGACTTTAGTCCCCCTTGGAGACCAGCGTGTCCCATCCCTGGTAAGAAAGCCTGGGGGTGGGTCACCCCATGATCAAAGAACCCAAAGCCTCTCTCCTCACACCAGGCTCGGAGCCGGGCAGTAATCAACTGTTCCTCTTTGACCTCCTGCTTCTCATTCCTTAGCACTGGAATGCAGATAAACACCACTTGTGCCCCAGAGCCCTTCAACATTCTCCCCAGAGTCCTGGAGTCTCTCTTGATGGCTTTCAGCTTTCTGCACTGTAAGTCATCGTTGCCTATTTGAAATGCTACTAGAGGGTAGTAATCTGTCTCTTTCACCGAGGAAGGAAGTTTTCTAGTGACATCCTTTACTGATGTCCTGGGTAAGCAGCAGACCTCCTTGTGGAGAGGGTCCGGTCTGCAGATGGGTGCCGCCGTTCCTTTTAGAAGGGAATTCCCTTAGACAATCACTCTCCTCTTCTTATTTACTGAGGATGTTTTTATGGTCTTCGGAGGATGCCTGAGCCTAGGAAATGTTTCTAGTCTGTGGGAGCCATCTTCTTCATCCTTAGGGATGTTTTCCACCTGCAGTGCTTCATATTTATTCCTCAAGGGTCTCTGGGGGTTTGTTGTCTGGGTAGGGGGAGCAGGTTTCCTGCACCGGACAGGAACTCACTGCCATTCCCCATCTCTTGTTCCCCCAACCTTACAGTTTGCAGGTGGGAGTTGCTCAGCTGCAGTGGCTCCAGCAGCCTGCTGAGTTTGTGAGAGGGCACTGCACCAGCGATCCATCTCCCTCTCACATTCCCTGATGGTCCTTAGTCTGTTCACCTCCTCCCTCAGCTCTGCCACCACGCAAAGTAGTTCCCCTACGTGAGCTGGTGTGGGAGGGGGCACTGCCTACAGCCCAGGCTCTGTGGGAGGGGGCACTGCCTACAGCCCAGGCTCTGTGGGAGGGGGCACTGCCTACAGCCCAGGCTCTGTGGGAGGGGGCACCGCCTACAGCCCAGGCTCTGTGGGAGGGGGCACTGCCTACAGCCCAGGCTCTGTGGGAGGGGGTACTGCCTACAGCCCAGGCTCTGTGGGAGGGGGCACTGCCTACAGCTCAGGCTCTGTGGGAGGGGGCACTGCTACAGCCCAGGCTCTGTGGGAGGGGGCACTGCCTACAGCCCAGGCTCTGTGGGAGGGGGTACTGCCTACAGCCCAGGCTCTGTGGGAGGGGGCACTGCCTACAGCTCAGGCTCTGTGGGAGGGGGCACTGCTACAGCCCAGGCTCTGTGGGAGGGGGCACTGCCTACAGCCCAGGCTCTGTGGGAGGGGGCACTGCCTACAGCCCAGGCTCTGTGGGAGGGGGCACTGCCTACAGCCCAGGCTCTGTGGGAGGGGGCACTGCCTACAGCCCAGGCTCTGTGGGAGGGGGTACTGCCTACAGCCCAGGCTCTGTGGGAGGGGGCACTCCCTACAGCCCAGGCTCTGTGGGAGGGGGCACTGCCTACAGCCCAGGCTCTGTGGGAGGGGGCACTGCCTACAGCCCAGGCTCTGTGGGAGAGGGCACTGCCTACAGCCCAGGCTCTGTGGGAGGGGGCACCGCCTACAGCCCAGGCTCTGTGGGAGGGGGCACTGCCTACAGCCCAGGCTCTGTGGGAGAGGGCACTGCCTACAGCTCAGGCTCTGTGGGAGGGGGCACTGCCTACAGCCCAGGCTCTGTGGGAGGGGGCACTGCCTACAGCCCAGGCTCTGTGGGAGGGGGCACTGCCTACAGCCCAGGCTCTGTGGGAGAGGGCACTGCCTACAGCCCAGGCTCTGTGGGAGGGGGCACTGCCTACAGCCCAGGCTCTGTGGGAGAGGGCACTGCCTACAGCCCAGGCTCTGTGGGAGGGGGCACTCCCTACAGCCCAGGCTCTGTGGGAGAGGGCACTGCCTACAGCCCAGGCTCTGTGGGAGGGGGCACTCCCTACAGCCCAGGCTCTGTGGGAGGGGGCACTGCCTACAGCCCAGGCTCTGTGGGAGAGGGCACTGCCTACAGCCCAGGCTCTGTGGGAGAGGGCACTGCCTACAGCCCAGGCTCTGTGGGAGGGGGCACTGCCTACAGCCCAGGCTCTGGGGAGCTGCACGGACCCACTGAGGCTCTGAGCAGGACAGATGGGGGCAACATCTATCCTGTTTACTGCAGCATTCGGAGCGGTTTTAATCATCGCCACCGTGGTCAACGGTCCTTTATGGCCGGCCTCCAGCCCCTCTCTGCTCGCTCAAACTGCCCCGTTACGCTAACGTGCCACGCTCCTCTTCGCCGCGCTCCAGGTCACCATGCTCCCAAGGGATGGTTTAAATCTCCCACGGGAGCTGCCGGGCCTGCCCCCTCCCGTCAGGCACCGCGTGGGACCATCCGCTGCCACGTGTCAGGAGCCGAGCGTCGCCAGCCCTGCTCCCACCTGTGTTTTCCTGGGCTTTTCCAGGCTGAGGGAATTGCCCCATCGCCTCAGATGGCCACCCCATGGCATCACTCACCATCCTGCTGCTGGATGCCACCGTAAAAGCTAATACACCTGGTTCCTCCTTGCGACCCGCCTTTGCTCCACCTGAACCCTGTGGAGATACGCCAGTCCCCACCTGGCAGAACACACGTGCTATGAGAGGAGTGTCCGAGGCGTGCTCGCCTTTGGAGAGAGGTCTCATCCCCTTGCACAGGCGCTCCTTCTGGCGGCAGGGGTCGACTTGGGGTCCCCAATGAAGGCTAACAGTCATCATCACCTTGAACCTTGGATGAACTTGTCCTGGCGCGTGCTCTGTTGGGGTATGGGTCTGTGGTAAGTCCCAGCATTAATTTTCCTGTCTTGCTTCGTGGATCTTTCACAATAGCAGGGAGATACGGAGGTAGGTATGAGTCGCAGGGAGACTTGGAGACAGGTACAAAGCATTTGTTCTGTACCAGCTTTGGCTGTTATCGTAAGGCCTGCATCTGTGGTTTCTGAGGCTTAGCACCTAATGGGAAATGTCGAGAGAGAAATCGATCCTTTGACTGAACCTTACACTGTCCCATCCTATCCTATCCCATCCCATCCCGTCCCATCCCATTCCATCCCATCCCATCCCATCCCATCCCATCCATCCCATCCCATCCTCTTCTTTTTTCAGTGTCAGGAGGATGACACCAGACAAAGCCCACTCATTCTCTCCGTGCCTCCCCTCTGGACTGCCAGGAAAATTAACCCTAGCCTAGCCAAACCCTGGCCATTTGCCACCCGTGCCCAAAGTCCACCCTTCCCCTTCCATCCCCACTGCTTTTCCCAGCAGGGACATCGATTCAGAGATCTCCACGTGGATCTCGTGCCCAGAGCCTGGGGACAATAGGAATGACTGAACTAAATCATTAAGAGGTCCTTTTCAACCTGGTGATTCTATGATTCTATGATTCTCCCCAGGGCCCTCTGAGTTCACCATCACTTTTCAGTCCTCAGAAGGACACCTCCCATCCTGTCATCGCCCTACAGCTGCCCACAGGTCCCACTGCACCCAGTGTTGATTATTCAGGTTCTGCTTCTGCCTGTAGGTCTTGTCACACTCACCACATGTCTAGGGCTTCTAGCTAGCCTGGATGCACTGGTAGGTGACAAGGGATTTCTTCCATCTGAAGCGGAGGTCACAGTGGCCACAGGCAAAGAGGTGCTCACTGGTGTGGACGCATTGGTGAATGGTCAGGGCACGCTTCCAGCTGAAGCTCTTGCCACAGATGGTGCAGGGAAAGGGAAGCTCCGCAGTGTGGATGCGCTGGTGGCTGGTCAGGGCACCCTTCCAGCTGAAGCTCTTGTTGCAGTCGGTACAGGCAAAGGGGCGCTCACTCCTGTGGGTGTGCTGGTGTCTGATGAGGTTGCCCTTCTCTCTGAAGCTCTTGTTGCAGTCAGTGCAGGCAAAGGGGCGCTCTCTGCTGTGGATGTGCTGGTGTCTGATCAGGGCGCCCTTCTCACTGAAGCTCTTGTTGCAGTCAGCACAGGCGAAGGGGCGGTTGCCTGTGTGGATGTGCTGGTGTCTGAGGAGGTTGCCCTTGTGGCTGAAGCTCTTGCTGCACTCGGCACAGGCAAAGCCGGATGCACTGGTGTGGATGCGCTGGTGCTTGATGAGAGAGCTCTTCTGGGTGAAGGTCTCGCCACAGCTGGTGCAGGCAAAGGCACGCTCTCCAGTGTGGATGCGTTGGTGGGTGACCAGGTGTTGCTTCTGGCTGAAGCAGTGGTTACAGTGGCTGCAGGCAAAGGGGCGCTCGCCAGTGTGGACGGGCTGGTGCTTGCTCAGGCTGCTCTTCTGGCTGAAGCTCTTGCCGCAGTCAGCACAGGTGAAGGGGCGCTCACCCGTGTGGATGCGCTGGTGCCTGATCAGGGAGCTCTTCTGGCTGAAGCTCTTGCCGCAGTCGGTGCAGGTGAAGGGGCACTCGCCCGTGTGGCTCCGCTCATGGATGATGAGCACACTCGGGCTCCTGAAGCTCTTGTAGCCCTTGGGGCAGGTTGGAGGGCTCTTCTCCAGTGGCTGGAGAGCCGGTATGGGGTGAAAGTGAGGGTGCCCTGCAGGACCCTCCTGGCTCCTGCTCAGCTCGCTAGAGGATGAGCCCCCCAAAACCCTGCTGCTGGAATCCAGCATCCCTCCCACGGGCCCCTGGGACCCACCTGGCACAGGGCTCTGGTGCCTCCACCACACACTGGGGGGGATGTCTGGCACGCACTCGGCGTTTCTCCTCACTCCAGATTGCGGATGATCTCGGGCTTGACAGCGGCCCAGTGTGTCCGGGGCACAGAGAGAACCACCCTCTCCTGTGATTCCCAAAATGCCGGCAAATAAACTCCCTCTAAGGCTCACTTTGGTGCTTTAGAAAGCAAACCTTTCCCACTTCAATGCATCTGTAATCTGGAGCTTTGGAGCCAACTCTCTGCCTGACCTTGGGCTGGAGATAGGGGAACACTGCAAACAGAGGTGATTCCAGAAGAGGAGACATCTGTTCAGCACAGATCGTACTGAACATAAGGCGTTATCATCTCCAAGGAATGCAGAGAGTCTGGAAAAACACTCTTTGAAAGAAAACATGCTCTCAGAGGGACATTGTGTCTAACAGTCAAAAAATACAATCCCTTAGATGAAACTTAACCCTACAGACACAAGAAGTAGTCACAAGCAATTTTCTTTAGAAAGTAGAAGAGAATGTCCCTCTGAGAGCGGGTTTTCTTTTAGACAGTTTGTTTCCCAGACATTTCTCATTATTTGGAGATGACAACACTTTGTGTTCAGTACGATCTGTGCTGAACAGATGTCTCCTCTTCCCTAATCACCTCTGTTTGGAGTTTTCTGCTTATCGTAAAGGCAAGCTCAGAGAGAGAGCTGGAGCCAGCTCCAAACCAGCAAGAGTTTTGACTCTTGTGAAGTTTCATAACAACATTAAAATTAGACCTTGGAAAGTTACAGAAGACGCATAAGATCTATGGGAAAATATAGACATATGGATGTAAGTGGGGAATCTATTCTGTAACAGCTCTTGCCTGGCTGCATGGGATGGATGGAGATCAGTCCCTCGGGTGCCCAGGCCTGAGGAAGGATGCTGCTTTTCAAAACTCCAAAATGAGTCTCCCCGAGAGTTTATTTGCTGTCATTTTCGGTATCAAGGGGGGCTGCCTGCCGGGGGGCTGCCTGCTGCAGCCACTCCAGCCGCTCGGCTCCCCAACACAGGGACGAGGGCACAAGGGGCCATAGGGACAGGGTCTGGGGACAGGGGTACATGGGGTGGGTCAGCTGGCCAGGGGGCTGGAGACACGAGGACAGGGCCAGAGGGCTGGGGACATGGGGACACGGGGGTGGGGATAGGGGGGCTGTCGCTGTTCAGCCCCAGCCGGTCACGAAGCACCACCCAGCCGCTCGCTCACTGCCTCTCGGGGGATGCAAAGATCGGGGTGAGGGGATGGCGTCTGATCTGTTTTTACCGCAGCAGCGTCCGGGGGTGAAACTTCCCTCTCCTCCCAACTGGCACCGGCACCGGTGTTAGACCCCGATTCGGCACCTCCTTTGCGGAAGAAGCCGGGGAGGGCTCTGCCATCCCAGTCCCCCTGTCCCGGAGAAGCTCTGCATCCCCGGCAGGCGCGGATCTCAGCGTTCCCTGGGCAGGAGGGATCCCACCCCGCAGCCCGGCAGGGACTGCAGCCCCCAGACCCTCTGCGGGCAGCCCGGCAGGAGATCTGGGTGGAGATTGACTCTCGGAATAACGACACCGAGCGCAGTTAGGTGCAGGTATGCGGCTGTGCACAGAGTGCATGGAGGATCTGTCCTCCACGTTCGCACACCATGTATCAAACCCCGTACATCTTTATTGTGTTATATATATGCATTGGGTTAACATTACATAGTCTGACTTTTCCAAGAAGGGGGTAGGGTTAGTAAGAGTAGTCCCAGGAACTCATTATCTTAATAAGATTAATTACAGGAACTCATTATCACAGGTCTCCTCCTCCTAGCGCTTGCGTGTTTTCTCATGATAGTGGTCCATGGGGTCTTTGGGGATGAAGGTGGGCAGTCTTCCTCACCATGAACTTTTCACCTTTCCTCCTTGCGTATGCTCTTAGGGAGCCCAGGCTGTCTTCAGGCCTTATCTGTCCCAGCTGGTGGTCCCTGCTTTTACCGTTGTACCACTCCTTGTTATCTGGCTCCAACCAGATACAGCCACCGCCTGGTTAAGAAAAAACCGCTTTGTGTCAGAATTCTTTATTTTAGTTAATGTAATAGGTTAGTTATAAGTGATTTCTGCTTTCAAGATCTCTGGAGCGATGTCCTGACCGGGAGAAGCGCTGGGATGGAGGGGAGAAGGCGGCCGCGGGCACGGGTGGGGAGCGGCCGGGGTTCGGCTGGAGGGGAGACCCCGAGAGGCGCTGGGGGTGCGGCTTCGGGCGCGGGGCGGGGTCCCTCAGGCTCAGGAGCCGGGAAAGCTGCCTGGAAGCCACCGGCTGTGCCCCTGTCCCGGTGCAGGCGGTGGGTGGGGTGTCCCCCCCGAGCGGGGAAGTGCTGAGTGACCCCCCCCGTGCCGCCCCTCTGCCCTCCCCCTGCCCCGCCCGGGCTGCTGCGAGCTCTGCCGGCACTGCCCTCGGGCTGGAGCCGCCGGGGCAGAGGGGGCCGGGCAAGGCGCGGCGGGGCGAGCTGAGCCGGGCGTGCTTCGGGCTGCAGATGGCGGGGCCGTTCGAGGAGGTGGCCGTCTACTTCTCCCGCCAGGAGTGGGCAGAGCTGGCGGGCTGGCAGCGGCGGCTCTACCGGGAGGTGATGCTGGACACCTACGGAATGCTCGCCTCGCTGGGTGAGATGCCGGGGATGGGGGTGCGGGGATGGGGGTGCGGGGATGGCGGTGCGGGGATGGGGGTGCCGGGGATGGGGGTGCCGGGGATGGGGGCGCCGGGGATGGGGGCGCCGGGGATGGGGGTGCCGGGGATGGGGGTTTTCGGGGATTGGGGGGTGCCGGGATTGGGGCGGCCGGGGATGGAGATGCCGGGGATGGGGGTGCCGGGGATGGGGGTGCGGGGATGGGGATGCAGGGGATGGGGGTGCCGGGGATGGGGGTGCTGCGGATGGGGGTGCCGGGGATGGGGGTGCAGGGGATGGGGGTGCGGGGGGATGGGGGTGCCGGGGGGATGGGGTGCTGGGTTGAGGACTCTCTGCAGCTCTGCCGGGCTGGGCTCCATAGCACCTGGGCTGGAACAGACCTTGCCAGTGGGAAAGGACCTCTGAGGCTGACCCAGTGCGAGTGCCTCAGCCTTTTGGGGCTGAGCAACAGTTAAAGCCCGGCATTGCGATCATTGGCCAAAGGCCTCTGCAACCCTGCCTGGCTTGGGGCATCGAGCGGCTCTGCGGGAAGCAGGATGGATGCCAGGGGTGGGGGTGCCGGGGATGGGGGTGCTGGGCCAGCACTGCCATCCCGGCAGCGCGGCTGAAGGTGCTTCTCTCTGTGCCCTGGACAGGTTGCGCTGCCATCAAGCCTGAGATCATCTGCAGGCTGGAGCGAGGAGAGACGCCGTACTTGCCAGACCCTCCCGGGGCACAGAAAAAGGCACCGCAGCCCTGTGCCAGGCGGGTCCCAGGCATCCATTGTGGCTGTGTGGAGTTCCTCCAGCAGGGGTTTGGGGGTCTCTTCCCAAGATGAACCAAGCAGGAGCTCGGAAGGCCCAGAAGAGCACCCTCACCCTCCTCTTGGCCTGGCCCCCCAGCCGCTGGAGAAGACCCCCCTCACATGCCCTGAAAGCAATAAGAGCTTTCAGGAGCCAGAGTGCCGCCCACAAGAAGATCCACACGGGTGAGCGCCCCTTCACCTGCACCGACTGCAGTAAGAGCTTCAGCTGGAAGATCGACCTCATCAGACACCAGCGCATCCACACAGGCGAGCGCCCATTTCACTGTGCTGACTGTGGAAAGAGCTTCCGACTGAAGCAACTCCTGATCATCCACCAGCACACCCACACTGGTGGAGCGCCCCTTCATCTGCATGGAGTGTGGCAAGAGCTTCAGCTGGAAGCAACACCTGACCAAGCACCAGCGCATCCACACAAATGAGCGTCCCTTCTCCTGTACCAGCTGTGGCAGAGCTTCAAAGACAAGAGCAACCGGACCAAACACCAGCGCATCCACACTGGTGAGCGCCCCTTCATCTGCATGGAGTGTGGCAAGAGCTTCACCCAGAAGAACAACCTCATCAGACACCACCGCATCCACACAGGTGAGCGCCCGTTCACCTGCACCGAGTGCAACAAGAGCTTCAGAGAGAATAGCGCGCTCATAGCCCACCAACGCATCCACAGTGGTGAGAAGCCGCACAACTGTGAGGTGTGCAACAAGACTTTCAGGCAGAAATTTGACCTGAAGAGACACCAGCGGGTGCATTGATCCCTGCGGGTGGTGCCAGAGGGTGACAGGTGGGAAGGTGCATGTCCTTCCCTGTCAGGGGAGCAGATGGAGGCCAAGTCCTTCCCAGGAGGCGGCTGCAAGAAGTAGTTTTCGGGCCAGGGGACCATGCTGGCTCACCAGCGCATCCACAGCACCCTCCGTCTGCTGCCACCACCACTCCTGTGTCCCCCGAAACTGCTGCTGAGGGTCCTGCAGGGCACTGGGGGGCTCTGCTGCAGGGGTGGCTGTGGGGAACAATCTGTGGGAATAAACTAAATATGAGGAAAAAAGGGAACCCTGAAGTTTTATGAATCCTCCCTCCCCTCACAGGCTGAGTACAAGGCAGTTTTCCTTAGAAAGCAATCAGTGAAGGTGTAACATGCAGAGGTGCAGCACAGTTTGCATTGGAATGGAATGCATCGAGGATATCTTGCCCTGTGATGTGGGCGCCAGGACATTTGGGGACAGCCGTGTCCAGCCCCCGCTATCAGCAAGGAGCCTGGTACCCAAGGACAACGGCCCGTTACTTCCAAGAAGACAAATTGCAGTCACCGCTCTGACACTCCTGCCCTCCAGCTGACCTGTTCGCTTTACAACCATCACAGCAAATAGCATTGTAATACTAAAGCACAGCTCCACACGGAAGGCTGCCCGCCTCCTCCCCGGCTCTGAGGCAAAGCACTCCCATAACCACTCCTACTGCTCCTGCGGTCAGGTTTTGGCACGTGAAGGGAGAACTTTTCCTCCAGCACATCGGCAGGGTTTGACGTTGTGCCTTCAGTCACTCTCGATCCACCTAAAACTCCTCCCCAAAAGTGTGATTATGAAAATGAAAACAAAGGGGAAAGTTTTGGGCGGAAAGCGTTGAAACTTTGGGATCAGCCGATGGGTTGGACCCCATCTCCCCTCCCCCTGTTGGGATGCCATTGGGGTAAGCCCTTAGCGTTAGGCACACTGAATATAGATCTTAACAACAAGCTAATTCTTAGCATCTCTCTCTACTTGACCCCCTAACTACATATTCCTCACCTGCACATCGCTCTGATCTGGGCTCGGGTATTTGATTTTCAATGTATTTTCCCAAACAGAATCTTCTCCCCAGACACCACCGAACCCTTATTTAGTCACGAGTTGTTAGAATTGTTATAATAACCTGACTTGTTCACATGTAGACAAGGCTCGGGATCTTACTGACCGTTAAGGGGGGACCTAAAGGGAACTTAATGAACTTCCCTTGAATTCTCAAGAACTGAGAACTCTATCCTCTCGTGAGCATCCTCCAGCCGGCACAGCTCCCTCAGGGCCTTCCTGTTCACAAACCACAGGTCCAGCGGGCACCTTGCCCATCGGGTCACTCGCCAGCTGTGTCAGCAAGTTCTCTTCACCCACTCCAGGAACCTCCTAAGACTGGTTCCTCTCTGCTGCTTTGTGTTTCCAGCAGACATCCCGTGGACTGAAGTCCCCCATGAGATGAGGGCTGGTGGTGGCGAGGCTCCTCCCAGCTGCTTCTAGAATAACTCCTCTGCCCCTTCATCCTGGCCGGGGTGGTCTGGAACAGACTCCCACCACAACATCTGCCTCACTGGCCTTCCCCTGAGTCTTCGCCACAACTCCAACCCAGCATCACTCACGGAGCTCCAGAGAAGCCAAACACTCCCTAAACACACAGGGCCAACCCCAGCACCTCTTCCTCCCTGCCGTCTCTGATGAAGAGTTTGTAGGCATCGTTGCAGCCCTCTGGCCCGTGGAGATCACCCCACCACGTCTCCGTGATGGCACTATAGTCATAGCTCTCCTGCTGCACAACGCCTTCCAGCTCCTCCTGTCTGCTGCCTGTGCCGTGTGCATCGGCGCAGAGGCCCTTCAGCTGCACTGTCAGCCGTGTCACCTTCTGTGATGGGGTGCTCCTGCCACCCCCGGACTGACCTTCTCACCGCAAATCCAGATGGAGCCATAACCACCAGTGGGGATCGAGGTGGTTGACGACGGCTTCATCCACATACCCAGTGACTTTGGGGGAGACAGATCACAACACAACCAGCCAAGGGCCGAACGATGGCAATGCACCCACCTGGGTCCGGCTCTGGCCACACCGGGAAGAAACTGGCCCCCAGCTTGGGGTGTAGAATATGATTGTGAGTCAATTGCCTTACTCTACCAACGGTGAGGGGACCCCAGTGCCCTTCGAGCTCTCCTGAAACAACAGCGGGAGCACAGCGGGATCTCCCGGGGAAAACCGACACCTCTTGAGGTTTCTCCTCGAGGCTGAGAGAATCCTTGCTGCAACAGAACCTCAGTGGGTGGAACTGGGAATAGGTGCTCTGAAACTGCGACTTTAGCTCCGAGGTGTAAAGGAGGTGTTGTGCGTATGTAGTCCTTTAGACATAACGGCACAGTAAAAAACTAAGTCTACCCTAAGAGCAAACCTTCTAAGTCACTGTCACATCTATTATCAAGCTTTGTTAAATCTCTGTTTTAAATCAATCAACAGATTGCTGTTTCCCTCTTAAGAGTGAAGTGCATCACTCTATCTCTCCATTGACAAAAGCACTGCGGGGCCCAGCACAGCTGGAAGGGGCGACGATGACGAAGGCCTTGAATGACGTGTGTGATGCCAACTGCTCAGGGCATCCCCAGGGAGCAGCTCAGGAGGATCCAGCCAATGTTTAATTTCAATTACTCTGAAATGTGCATGCTTTGTAAATTCTTTTCCCCGTTTTAACCCTTTCCTTCCTCGGGAATTCAATTCGGATGGACAGGTTCACCCCATGGTTGCTCTATGCTACTGATTCTCTAAGGGCACCTGCCCTGCCTGATCCCACCTGGAGATGCTCTCATGGGCTGACAGCAGATCAGCCCCTTTGAGCTAAGTCAGAACACACTCCAGCTGTTCCCAGTCTGTGTCCCACAAGGGCTTTTAACCACACTCAATCATTGTTGCAGCCAAGAGGACACAGGCAGAAGAAAATGCCATTTTGCAACCAGCCAAGTCTTGGGGCAAACCCCAAAGTCCCTGTGACTGCAAAAGGGACGGGTTTGGCTTGAACAGCTTCATCTTGTGGGACAGAGGGTTTGGTGGGGGTCTAAGGCTCAAATGAGCTGAGGGACACCTGGGGTGGAATGGAGGTCCTCATCTGCTGTCACAGCTTTATCTCTTTAGGCAATAGGGTCCCCATCTCAGGAGGATCCACACTGTGCCGGTGACGATGCTTCTCTGGCAGCAGCCCGAGCCGTAGGCAGTGTTTGGACGGAGCCATGGTTGCCACTCGCTTCCAGCTCATGTGCAGCTGCTCTGGAGGAGCCAGAGGTCGGGGCTCCGAGTGTCCCCCTGCAGCCACCCCTGCAGCAGAGTCCCGGTGCCCTGCAGGACCCTCAGTGGCAGGTTTGGGGGTGACAGGTTGTGGAGGCGGCTGCAGGCTAGGGGTGCTGGGGGTTCACTGGTGGGCCAGCCATGCTCTCCTCATCCCAAAATCATTTCTTGCAGCTGCCTCACTGGAAGGTCTCTGTCCTCCCCCCCAAGCTCACTGCCTGTCATCAGCACCAAGAAGCTTTAGATTTAGTCTCAAATAGGAAAAAGAAAGCAGCATCTGTCCACGTGGGACCCTCAGCATCAGCTTCAGAAGCCACCGGGCTGCCAAGGCAGTCACCCTGTGGGCCCTGGTGCAACCACTGGTGTTTCTTCAGATCAGACTTCTGGCTGTAGGCCTCGCTGCAATCATCACACTTGTAGGGTTTCTCGCCGGTGTGGATGCTCTGGTGCTTGATCAGGGCACCCTTCTGGCTGAAGCTCTTGCTGCAGTTGACACAGGAAAAGGGCTTCTCACCACTGTGGATTCACTTACACTTGAGAAGGGAGATGGTGTTGCTAAAGCTCTTCCCACAGTCAACAAAGGCAAAGGGGCACTCATCTGTGTGGATGCGCTGGTGGTTGATCAGAGAGTCCTTCTGGAGGAAGCTCTTGCTACACCTGGAGCAGGTGAAGGGCCACTCACCCGTGTGGCTCTGTTCATGGATGGCCAGTGCAGTCTGGTTCCTAAAGCTCTTCTTGCACTCAGGGAACATGGAGGGGGTCTTGTCCAGCAACCAGGGGGCTGGGCCAGAGTGGAGGTGAGGGCTGAAGTGGTGGTAAATGTGGACGCAGGCAAAGAAGCGCTCAGCAGTGGTGTACACACCGGTGATTCGTCAGGTCACACTTCCAGATGAAGTTCTTGTCACAGTTGGAGCAGCGAAGGGGGCTCAGTGGAGTGGATGCGCTGGTGCTTGATCAGAGCCCCCTTCTCTCTGAAGCTCCTCCCACAGTCAGTGCAGATGAAGGGTCGTTCACCTGTGTGGATGCGCTGGTGAGTGACCAGGTGTTGCTTTTGGCTGAAGCAGTGGTTGCAGTGGTTGCAGGCAAAGGGGACGCTCACCAGTGTGGATGCGCTGGTGGCTGACAAGGTCACCCTTGCGTCTGAAGCTCTTGCCGCAGTCGGAGCAGGTGAAGGGTCGCTCACCTGTGTGGATGCGCTGGTGACTGACCAGATGCTTGCTTCCGGCTGAAGCGCTGGTCACAGTTGGGACAAGTGAAGGGGCGTTCGCCCGTGTGGATGCGCTGGTGTTTGATAAGGGACCCCTTCTGGCTGAAGCTCTTGTTGCAGTCAGCACAGATGAAGGGGCGTTCCTTGGTGTGGATGCGCTGGTGAGTGAGCAGGTGTTGCTTTTGGCTGAATTTGTAACCACAGTCAACACAGGCAAAGGGGCGCTCGCCGGTGTGGATGAGCTGGTGTTTGACCAGGTGTTGTTTCTGGATGAAGTTCTTGCCGCATTCAGTGCAGGTGAAGGGGCGCTCGCCCGTGTGGCTCCGCTCGTGGATGGCCAATGCAGTCCGGGTCCTGAAGCTCTTGTTGCACTCAGGACACGTGGGGAGCGGCTTCTGCAAAGGCTGGGGGGTATCATGGGGGAGACCTGAGGTTGTCCTGAGTGGTTCGCCGAGGTCCCTCTGAGCTGGCTTTGGGACGAGTCCCCCCAGCTTCTGCTGATGGAACAACCCACCGCTGCCACGGACCCCCGGGACCCGCCCGGCACAGGGCTGCGGTGCCTCCGCTGCTCCCCGGGGGGGTCTGGAACGCACGGCGTCTCTCCTCGCTCCAGCTTGCAGATGAGCTCGGGCTTGACGGTGTCCCAGCCTGTCCGGGGTACAGAGAGAAGCACCTTCACCCGCACTGCCGGGATGGCAGCGCCGGCCCAGCACCTCCAGCTCCAGCACCCACGGCCCCAGCAGCCCCAGGACCGGCACCCCCTATCCCGGCACCCCCTATCCTGTCACCCCCAACCCTGGCACCCCCCAGCACCGGCAGCCCCAGCACCGGCAGCCCCAGCTCCGTGACCTCCAGGCCCAGCACCCACAGCCCCAGCCACGGCCGCCCCCCGTCCTGGCACCCCCATCCCCGAAAACTCCCATCTCTGGCAACCCCATCCCCCGGCACCCCAAGCCACGTCTTCCCCAGCACCGGTAACCCCATCCGCAGCACCCCCATCCCCAGCACCCCCATCCCCGGCACCCCCATCCCCACACCCCCATCCCCTCACCCCCATCCCCGGCACCCCCATCCCCCGCACCCCCATCCCCGGCACCCCCATCCCCGGCACCCCCCATCCCCTGCATCCCCATCCCCGGCACCCCCATCCCCGCACCCCCCATCCCCGGCATCCCCATCCCCGCACCCCGATCCCCGGCATCTCACCCAGCGAGGCGAGCATTCCGTAGGTGTCCAGCATCACCTCCCGGTAGAGCCGCCGCTGCCAGCCCGCCAGCTCTGCCCACTTCCTGGCGGGAGAAGTAGACGGCCACCTCCTCGAACGGCCCCGCCATCCGCAGCCCGAAGCACGGCCGGAGCCCTCCCCTCTCCTCCCGCCGCCCCCTCCGCCCGCAGTTCCGCCGCGGGGCCGACACCGCCCCCGTTCCTCCGCCGAGGATGACGCCGGGCGGGGCCGCCTCTGCCCTGGCGCCGCTTCTCTCGGGGCCTCCCCTCCCGCCCGCCGGCAAAAGGACCTCCCCGCCAGCCCAAGCCCGGCCGCTCCCCACCCGTGCCCGCGGCCGCCCTCTCCCCTCCATCCCAGCGCTTCTCCCGGTCGGGACATCGCTCCGAGATCTCGGCCCGGATCTCCTGCCGGGCTGCCCGCGGAGGGGCGGGGGCTGCAGTCCCTGCCGGGCTGCGGGGTGGGATCCCTCCTGCCCAGGGAACGCTGAGATCCGCGCCCGCCGGGGATGCAGAGCTTCTCGGGGGACTGGGATGGCAGAGCCCTCCCCGGCTGGGCAAGGCCAGCAAAACGCGCTTCTCTCGCAAAGGAGGTGCCGAATCGGGGTCTAACACCGGTGCCGGTGCCAGTTGGGAGGAGAGGGAAGTTTCACCCCCCGGACGTCTGCTGCGGTAAAAACAGATCAGGACGCCATCCCCCCACCCCAATCTTTGCATCCCCCGAGAGGCAGTGAGCGAGCGGCTGGGTGGTGCTTCGTGACCCGCTGGGGCTGAACAGCGACAGCCCCCCTATCCCCACCCCCGTGTCCCCATGTCCCCAGCCCTCTGGCCCTGTCCTCGTGTCTCCAGCCCCCTGGCCAGCTGACCCACCCCATGTACCCCTGTCCCCAGACCCTGTCCCTATGGCCCCTTGTGCCCTCGTCCCTGTGTTGGGGAGCCGAGCGGCTGCAGTGGCTGCAGCAGGCAGCCCCCCGGCAGGCAGCCCCCTTGATACCGAAAATGACAGCAAATAAACTCTCGGGGAGACTCATTTTGGAGTTTTGAAAAGCAGCATCCTTCCTCAGGCCTGGGCACCCGAGGGAGTGATCTCCATCCATCCCATGCAGCCAGGCAAGAGCTGTTACAGAATAGATTCCCCACTTACATCCATATGTCTATATTTTCCCATAGATCTTATGCGTCTTCTGTAACTTTCCAAGGTCTAATTTTAATGTTGTTATGAAACTTCACAAGAGTCAAAACTCTTGCTGGTTTGGAGCTGGCTCCAGCTCTCTCTCTGAGCTTGCCTTTACGATAAGCAGAAAACTCCTAACAGAGGTGATTAGGGAAGAGGAGACATCTGTTCAGCACAGATCGTACTGAACACAAAGCGTTGTCATCTCCAAAGAATGAGAAATGTCTGGGAAACAAACTGTCTAAAAGAAAACCTGCTCTCAGAGGGACATTCTCTTCTACTTTCTAAAGAAATTGCTTGTGACTACTTCTTGTGTCTGTAGGGTTAATTTTCATCTAAGGGATTGTATTTTTGACTGTTAGACACAATGTCCCTCTGAGAGCATGTTTTCTTTCAAAGAGTGTTTTTCCAGACTCTCTGCATTCCTTGGAGATGATAACGCCTTATGTTCAGTACGATCTGTGCTGAACAGATGTCTCCTCTTCTGGAATCACCTCTGTTTGCAGTGTTCCCCTATCTCCAGCCCAAGGTCAGGCAGAGAGTTGGCTCCAAAGCTCCAGATTACAGATGCATTGAAGTGGGAAAGGTTTGCTTTCTAAAGCGCCAAAGTGAGTCTTAGAGGGAGTTTATTTGCCGGGATTTTGGGAATCACGGAAGAGGGTTCTTCTCTCTGTGCCCCAGACAGACCAGGCTGCTGTCAAGCCTGGGCTGTGGGTGCTGGGGCTGTGGGTGCTGGACTGGGAGTGCTGGGGCTGGAGGTGCTGGGGCTGGGGGTGCTGGGCTGGGTGTGCTGAGGATGGAGGTGCTGGGACTGGGGGTGCCAGAACTGGGAGTGCTGGGGCCGGGGGTGCTGGGAATGGGGTGCTGGGCTGGGTGTGCTGAGGATGGAGGTGCTGGGACTGGGGGTGCCAGAACTGGGAGTGCTGGGGCCAGGGGTGCTGGGAATGGGGATGCTGGGGCTGGAGGTGCTGGGACTGGAGGTGCCAGAACTGGGAGTGCTGGGGCTGGGGTGCTGGGGCTGGAGGGGCTGGGGGTGCCACGGGTGGGGGTGGTGGGGCTGTGGGTGGTGGGACTGGGGGTGCTGGGGCTGGAGGTGCTGGTGAAGGTGATTCTCTCTGTGACCCGGACAGGCTGGGACACTGTCAAGCCCGAGATCATCTGCAAGCTGGAGCGAGGAGAGACACTGCGTGTGCCAGACCCCCCCGGGGTGCAGCAGAGGCACCAGAGCCCTGTGCCAGGCGGGTCCCAGGGGCCCGTGGGAGGGATGCTGGATTCCAGCAGCAGGGTTTTGGGGGGCTCATCCTCTAGCGAGCTGAGCAGGAGCCAGGAGGGTCCTGCAGGTCACCCTCACTTTCACCCCATACCGGCTCTCCAGCCACTGGAGAAGAGCCCTCCAACCTGCCCCAAGTGCTACAAGAGCTTCAGGAGCCCGAGTGTGTTCATCATCCATGAGCGGAGCCACACGGGAGAGTGCCCCTTCACCTGCACCGACTGCGGCAAGAGCTTCAGCCAGAAGAGCTCCCTGATCAGGCACCAGCGCATCCACACGGGTGAGCGCCCCTTCACCTGTGCTGACTGCGGCAAGAGCTTCAGCCAGAAGAGCAGCCTGAGCAAGCACCAGCCCGTCCACACTGGCGAGCGCCCCTTTGCCTGCAGCCACTGTAACCACTGCTTCAGCCAGAAGCAACACCTGGTCACCCACCAACGCATCCACACTGGAGAGCGTGCCTTTGCCTGCACGAGCTGTGGCGAGACCTTCGCCCAGAAGAGCTCTCTCATCAAGCACCAGCGCATCCACACCAGAGCATCCGGCTTTGCCTGTGCCGAGTGCAGCAAGAGCTTCAGCCACAAGGGCAACCTCCTCAGACACCAGCACATCCACACAGGCAACCGCCCCTTCGCCTGTGCTGACTGCAACAAGAGCTTCAGTGAGAAGGGCGCCCTGATCAGACACCAGCACACCCACAGCAGAGAGCGCCCCTTTGCCTGCACTGACTGCAACAAGAGCTTCAGAGAGAAGGGCAACCTCATCAGACACCAGCACACCCACAGGAGTGAGCGCCCCTTTGCCTGTACCGACTGCAACAAGAGCTTCAGAGAGAAGAGCGCCCTGACCAGACACCAGCAAATCCACACCAGCGAGCGCCCCTTTGCCTGCACTGATTGCGGCAAAAGCTTCAGCTGGAAGGACTCCCTGACCAAGCACCAGCGCATCCATACAGGCGAGCGCCCCTTTGCCTGCACTGACTGCAGCAAGAGCTTCAGCTGGAAGGGTGCCCTGATCAGCCACCGGCGCACCCACACCGGTGAGCGGCCCTTCACCTGCACCAGCCTGTGGCAAGAGCTTCAGCTGGAAGCGCGCCCTGACCGTTCATCAGCGCAGCCACACCGGTGAACGTCCCTTTGCCTGCTCAGAGTGCAACAAGAGCTTCATTTGCAAGGGCGACCTCATCATTCATCAGCGCATCCACACGGGTGAGCGCCCCTTCACCTGCGCTGACTGCAGTAAGAGCTTCAGCCAGAAGAGCTACCTGACCAGGCACCAGCGCATCCACACCGGTGAGCGTCCCTTTGCCTGCACCACCTGTGGCAAGAGCTTCAGCCAGAAGGGCGACCTGACCATTCACCAGCGCATCCACACCGGCGAGCGCCCCTTTGCCTGTGGCCACTGTGACCTCCGCTTCAGATGGAAGAAAATCCTTGGTCACTCACCAGCGTCTCCACACTAGCGAGAAGCCCTAGAAATGTGGTATGCCAAGACCTATAGGCAGAAGCAGAACCTGAATAATCAACACTGGGTGCAGTGGGACCTGTGGGCAGCTGTAGGGCGATGACAGGATGGGGGTTGTCCTTCTCAGGACTGAAAAGTGATGGTGAACTCACCGGCACTGGAGAGAATCATAGAATCACCAGATTGGGAAAGACCTCTTGGTGATTGAGTTTAGTCATTCGTATTGTCCCCAGGCTCTGGGCAGGAGATCCATGTGGAGATCCCTGGATCGATGTCCCTGCTGGAAAAGCAGTGGGGATTGGAGGGGGAAAGGTGGACTGCGGGCATGGGTGGGGAATGGCCAGGGTTTGGCTGGCAAGAGAAGCCGGGCCAAGAGTGAGTGGGCTCTGTCTGGTGTCATTTTTCTGACACAGGAAAACAAAGAGGACGGGATGGCATGGCATGGCATAAGCTTTTTCAGTGGGAAGGGACCTGCAAGGCTCTGCCGGTCCAGCTGCCTGAGGACTTCAGGGCTGAGCAGCAGCTAAAGCACGGGATTACAGCATCCGCCAAAGGAAGGCAGGCCAGCTGCCTGGGTCCCTCCCCAGGAGGATTGTTCTTCTAATTGCAAAGCAAGTGGTCGATAGGCACTTCTCCCCTTGGAGCCATGGACTGACTTTAACCCCCTATCACACACTGCTCCTTCCATTCACGCCAGCATCTTAACTTCTTCGCAGCCCCGTGGCACACTTCTCGGCACCTTGTTGTGCCAGTATGCGTATTTGTGCTCTGGGATCTAATAAAATCGTTACAATCGTCATCAAGGCCCAACTGGGATTCAAACAGATGGGCATCATCATTGTCCTTGGCTAAGCCTCCACTCCCTGGACACACAGACCCATTCTCTTTCCGGACCTTAGTAGGAGTGTCTTGTTCTCTGTCCTGCAATTCCCCTTCTGGGGGCACAAAGGGGGTTTCTCCCTTCCCAGGGGCTGGGGAGGAGATGACATTTGCTCCTTCCTGTCACTGTTCTGTCCTCCCTGGAAGGCTTCAGTCAGACCCAAGACATTGCCCGGAGGCCTGGGAAGGCCTGGGCTGATGCACTCACTCCTCCAGAATCCATTCCTCCGCTCTCAGGATTCAGCCCCCCTCGCTGCCTGCGCTGCCGGGACAGGGAGAGGGTGGCCGTGCCCAGGACCCGCCTGGCCCGGTTCCCTCTGCAGGAGGATGCAGGGCAGCTGCCTGTGCCCCTGCATCCTGGGCAGCTCCGAGCCCCCTCAGGACCCCGAGTGCCATTGAACCCCCAGGCGAGGGAACGGAACGGTGACACCTCCCTGGTGGCAGTGGTGGCAGCTCCAGGTGGCAGTGGTGGCAGCTCCAGGTGGCAGCGGTGGCAGTTCCAGGGGGCAGTGGTGGCAGTTTCCCAGTGGCAGTGGTGGCAGCTCCAGGGGCAGTGGTGGCAGTTTCTCAGTGGCAGTGGTGGCAGTTCCAGGGGCAGTGGTGGCAGTTTCCCGGTGGCAGTGTGGCAGCTCCAGGGGGCAGTGGTGGCAGTTCCAGGTGGCAGTGGTGGCAGTTTCCCGGTGGCAGTGGTGGCAGCTCCAGGTGGCAGT